>NC_051066.1:130277492-130296922 GCF_004664715.2 Peromyscus leucopus
AATTAAACTCTCCAAAGTGATTCATTTGCAGGTCCATTCATGTCTGGGTTGTGTTAATCATAAGGCAGCATATTCCATACTGACACTGGCAATGAATTCTTTTTTTTTTTTTTCCCCATTTGTGTCTACAGAAGCCTAGGAGTCCTTTGTCATTATCTACCACACACCCAGTCTGCTCTAGAGACATTTTAGATTAGTGTGCCTGTTGTCTAAGTTTCATTTGTGGCGATTTTAATTCAGTCACATTTATCATCTTTAGCCCTTTGTATGAGATTAGTGATGACTCGGCTTCATTATTACTTGTGATTTTCAGTTTGGTTTAGTAAAACATTACTTAAAAAATGTGTGAAGCCTTAACAAATACTGTTAATGGCCAGCAAGATGGCTTACAACGGTGGTTCTCAACCTTTTAATGCCGTGACCCTTTAATACAGTTCTTTATGTTGTGTGACCCCCTTGCCATACAATTTTCATTGCTGCTTCCTAACTGTAATTTTGCTACTGTTACAAATTGCAATGTGAATGTCTGGTATGCAAGATATCTGTTATGAGACTTCTGTGAAAGGATCGTTTGACCCCCAAAGGAATCTCAACCCATATGTGAGAACCACGGCTTAGAAGATAAAGGAATGTGCCCTACAAGCCTGTTGACCTAAGTTATTAGATTAAAATTTTTTACATTACATTTATTTGTGTATCCATGTCTATGTGTCAGATATCAAAGGACAAACTTACTAGAGTCAGTTCTCTCCTCCCACCATGTGGGGTGTCCAGACAGAACTCACGTCATCAGGCTTGGTTACAAGAGCCTTTACCTGCTGAGCCATTCTGCTAGCCTGGATAAATGATTTCATAAGACCCATAAACCAAATGTTTCCACAGAGCATGCAGTTGTATCATATAACTGTCAGACAGCGGACCATGGAAATGACTCTGTAAATAACACAGTAGCATTTCCTATTGCTTAGCATTTAGTATGAAATCATTTATAGTTAGGGCAAAAGAAAAGCACCATGGTCACAAATAGCGCTCCATAATGGGTAGAGGAGCAGTAACTATAATGTGACTGTCCTGGCTAGTTCTGTTTCTTTTACCTCTGTAACCTAGATGCCAAATCAATTTGCCAATTAGGCTTCAGAGAAATGAAGGGCTTGGTCTAATGTCTTAATTACCCTTTGCTTTAACTAAAGGCTAGACACTCATCAATATTATTGGACTCCAAAATCATCTACATCTCTTAGCCTATCTTCTGCCTGTCTGCGGTTTTTATCATCTATATAATTACTTAATTTTATAACATTTACAGCACATTTAACTTTAACAGAAGATTCACATGCCTGAAAAAGAAAAATTATTCTCATTCAAGCCAGTTAGAGATGATAACTAAATAAATAAGATTTTAATGGAGCACAATTTCCTTAATCAAACCTACTCCCCAAATATTCTGTCTGTAATGTCAAGATAAGACTCCAAAGCAGTAATTGGTCACAGATTAAGTCCTATTCTTTTTTTTTTTCTGTCTTGAACTATGTGGTCAGTTCTTGGTTGCTCATATATAAGGCCAAATTTGATATGCAAAATTAAAACTTTGAGATGCATCTATATTCTGCTCTCATTTCTTAACTCCATCACTGAGCTCCCTGTGAGACAGGGCCACTGCCACTGGTAGTGGGCATAACAGTAGAAGAGAGCTGGGAAAATCATAAATATTTCCATGTCCAAAGGTGGATATCCTGCCTGCCTTGGAACTGTGAGCAGCGCGAACGATTGATCATCATGTACTGATCCAGTAGGATCTGGAAGGCTTTAGACAGACTTTCTGTGTAAGGACAATATTGAATGGCCAGATATAAACAATGGCATTTTCTATTTGTACAAATACTTTATTTTTTAGGATCTACCCATAAGCCTTCCTTAGGTACTTTCATGGCTATTTAAGAAACAGCTGCACAGTATGAGATATAGTTTCTGCCTCTGAGTAGCCGAGAGTCAGCCAGGTTAAGTGACATGCTCACAGCTATCAATAGGTGATGGAAACAGTGCCAAGATTCAAGCTTACACTTACTGTAACGACTTCCTTTCTCAGTGGCCGTTTCCCATCTGCCTTCCTTATGTCAGGATGCGGGTTTTCAGAATGCACCACATTGATTCTCTCCACTGCCCTTTGAGGGAGGTATTGTTCTAGTCTGTGAACTCTATTGCTTTATCCAACAGACACTCCACAAAGTTACACGTTCACAGAGCAGAGTTTGTAAGTGGCAGCTAAGCATTGCTTTTAAAATGCCTAGTTTACAATTTTAGCTTTTTTCTCTACTTTGAGATCGATCTCTTATTTCTAGGCCTTTGTGTTCATTTCTACCACTCAACAACAATCTTGGCACTCAATTAGATATACCCCTGTTTTGCACTAAACCATTAGAAGACCTATGGATGATTCTGTGCCCTACAAAATGCTATGGAGATAAATTACACACCTCAGAATGCACCAGTGACACATTGTCCTTGACAAAGATTAGAACCACTGGAGTTATATACAGAATGGAAACGTATGGGACACATGCCAAAGGGTATATGATATAACATTTTAGGACTTTAGGTCTAATGAAATTTTTTTTTTTTAGAATAAAAACACTTTGTTGTTGCTTCTATGTTTGATTTTTAAGTGACAGAAAATTCTCAGTGACACGGGGATGATGTCCTTTGTTCAGGGAAGACTTGTAATTGAAGTTCACAGGAGGTTTGTGGTATTGTATTCCCCCAAATATTGTGCATGCTAATAAACTTATCGGTCAGAGACAGAGCAGCCACAATATTAAACATAAAGGATAGGCAGTGGTGGCACACGCCTTTAATTCTAGCATTCCAGAGGCAGAAATCCATTGTTCAAGGATACAGGCCATGGTGACTCATCATGCCTTTAATCCCAAAAAGCAAGCCTTTAATTCCAGGGAGTGGTGGTAGAAAAGCAGGAAGGTTTATAAGGTGTGAAGACCAGAAACTAGAAGCATTTGGCTGGTTAAGCATTCAGCTTTTGAGCAGCAATTCAGCTGAGATCCACCTGGATGAGGACCCAGAAGCCTCCAGTCAGAGGAAACAAGACCAGCTGAGGATTCGGCGAGGTGAGTAGCTGTACTTGTTCTGGCACTCTGATCTTCGTGTTTACCCCAATAACTGGCCTCAGGTTTGATTTTATTAATAAGAACTTTTAAGATTCCTGCTACATTGGTTCATACCACTTACAACCAAAACACAGCATTTGTGGTCACTAAAACAATGAGACAAGCGTCTTGAGAATATACTCCCCTAAAGACATGATAACAGAAAAATTTATACTCTGCATTATAGTAACAGAATTGGAATTTAAATTTTCCTTGTGATCCAAAAATCAGTTACCTAGGTGCCTTAAAATTCTAAGTTTTAAAGCTTATGTGCTATGGTATTTGTTATGTGGAACGATTCTTAATTTTTTCTGACTTTTTGGTGACTATACGACTTTTATTTTTGAAATGAACAAAATTGTCGCTATTAATCTCAGCTAAGATTTTTTTTTGAAAAAAGACCAAATTCTCTAAATTAAGATAACTACATATTTTCCATTTATTTCAAACTTTTTTTATTTTAGAAAATTATGGTTTTCATTTAGTCATGGAAACTTTGTACCTTAATCAGCAGGGTTAAATATGGAGAGATTTCCTGGGCTTGGCATTTGGCCACGCACATACAAATATAATGTAACAAGTTCAGATTGGCTAACCCATGAAGAATCACTGATTAGTACATACATATGCATTTAGGATTTGAAGAAACAATTCTCACTTGAGACTGACTTCCTGGAGTAGAAAACGAGAGCTCATCTGTGGGGCAGCATTCCTCCACTTCAATCACAATCAAAAACGATTTCTTTGGAAGTTGCAGGTTATAATAGTAGAAATAGCAATTCCTAAAAGAATTAACATCAGAATACATAAGATAATTGTTGTGGGATGTTTTATATGTTAAGTGTGTTGTTCTAATTGGTTAATAAATAAAACACTGATTGGCCAGTAGTCAGGTAGGAAGTATAGGTGGGACAAGGAGAGAGAAGAATTCTGGGAAGTGGAAGGGTGAGTCAGAGAGATGCTGCCAGATGCCATGAGGAGAAGCATGATTTAAGATACCGGAAAGCGACCAGCCCCAGCTCCATCCTGCCCGGACTTCCCTTCTGGACCAGAGGTTCTGGCCATTGGACAGGTTCCCTTCTAGACCTACGAGGAAGGATCCCCTCCTCCAAGACCCCAGCAGACCGTGCAATCTCCACGCCCTGCCCACGCCCATCCGCCGAGATCCAGCCACTTCCTGAGACTTAGAGACCAACCCCAGCTCCATCCTGCCCCATACTTCCCTTCTGGACCAGAGAGGACTTCCTGTCTGGACAAGAGCTCCCATCCTGCCCCAGAGTTCCATTTGGACAAGAGAGATCCATCTGGACAAGAGAGAGAGACTTCCTGAATCTGTCAGCGCTGTCTGAACGCAAGTGCGCTGATAAGACCAAGAAGAACCACAAGGAGATGGGCAGACGTCAAGGCAGAAGTACATACAACAAAATGAAGAGCAATACAGCATCACCAGAACCTAGCCCCTCCAACATCTAGACCTGAACATCAAAAATTGGAAGAAGCAGAAGAAAACAGCCTTATGAATAACATCATGAAGAAGGTAGAGGCTTGTATAGAGGAAAAGACAAAAAATGGAAGAACTATAAACAACTAGAGGAAAGGACAAATAAATAGAAGAAAACAATAAAGTCCTGGAAGAAAACAATAAAGTCCTGAAAGAAAATCATGAAAAAGCAATGAAACAAATGAAAGGAAACAGTCCAAGACTGAAAAGGGAAATAGAAAAAATGAAGAAGACACAAACAGAGGGAATGCTGGAAATAGAAAACTGAGTAAAAGATCGGGAACTTCAGATGCAAGTATAACCAACAGAATGCAAGAGATGGAAGAGAGGATCTTTTTGAAGATACAGTAGAAGAAATAGTTCATCAGTCAAGAAACACTAAAGCCAACAAAGTCATGAACCAAAATGTCCAAGAAATTTGGGACACCATGAAAAGACCAAACCTACGAAATAGGGATAGAAGAGAAGAATACCAACTCAAAGGCACAGAAAATATATTCAACAAAATCATAGAAGAAAACTTTCCCAACTTAAAGAAGGAAATGCCTATGAAGATACAAGAAGCCTATAGAACACCAAACAGACTAGACCCCCAAAAAAAGTCCCCTCGACACATAATAATTAAACAACTAAATGTACAGAATAAAGAAAGAATATTAAGAGCAGCAAAGAAAAAGGCCAAGTGACCTATAAAGGCAAACCCATCAGAATAACACCCGATTTCTCAATGGAGACTTTGAAAGCCAGAAGGACCTGGACAGATGTAATGCAGAGCACTAAGAGACCATGGATGCCAGCCAGACTAATATACCAGCAAAACTTTCAATCATCATAGATGGAATGGAACAAGACATTCCAAGACAAAAGCCAGATTAAACAATACTTATCCACAAACCCAGCCTCTACAGAAAGCACTAGAAGGAAAATTTCCAACCTAAGGAAGTCAGATACACCTCGAAAACACAGGCAATAGATAAAGCCACAGCAGTAAACTCTAAGAAGAGAAGTACACACACACTACCACCAAAAATAACAGGGATGAACAATCACTGGTCATTAATATCCCTTAATATCAATGGACTTAATTCACCTATAAAAAGACATAGGCTTACAGAATGGATACGAAAGCAGGACCCATCTTTCTGCTGCATACAAGAAACACATCTCAAATTCAAAGACAGACACTACCTAAGAATAAAAGGCTGGGAAAAGACTTTCCAATCAAATGGTCTTAAGAAACAGGTGGGGGTAGCCATCCTGATATCCAAAAAATAGACTTCAAACTAAAATCAATCAAAAGAGATCAAGAAGGGCATTACATACTCATCACAGGAAAGATCCACCAAGATGAAGTTTCAATTCTGAACATTTATGCCCCAAACACAAGGGCACCCACATATGTAAAAGAAACATTACTAAAGCTTAAACCACATATAAAACCCCACACATTAATAGTGGGAGATCTCAACACCCCACTTTCACCACTGGACAGATCTCCCAAATCGAAACTTAACAGAGAAATAAAGGACTTAACTGATGTCATGACCCAATTGGACCTAATAGATATCTACAGAACATTCCATCCTAACAAAAAGAATATACCTTCTTCTCAGCACCCCATGGAACTTTCTCTAAAATCGACCACATACTTGGCCACAAAGCAAATCTCAACAGATACAAAACAATTGAATAACCTCCTGTGTTCTATCAGACCACCATGGTTTAAAGTTAGATTTCAACAACAACAAAAACTACAGAAAACCTACAATCTCATGGAAACTGAATAATGCTCAACTGAATCACCAATGGGTTAAGGAAGAAATAAAGAAAGAAATTAAAGACTTCCTAGAGATCAATGAAAATGAAGACACCACATACCCAAACTTATGGGACACTATGAAAGCAGTGCTAAGAGGGAAATTCATAGCACTAAATGCCCACATAAAGAAGTTGGAGAAATCTCACACTAGTGACTTAACAGCACACCTGAAAGCTCTAGAACAAGAAGAAGCAAAGTCTCCCAGGAAGAATAGACGCCAGGAAATTATCAAAGTGAGAGGTGAAATTAATAAATTAGAAACTAAGAGAATAATACAAAAAATTAATGAAACAAAGAGTTGGTTCTTTGAGAAAATCAACAAGATAGACAAGCCCTTATCCAAACTAACCAAAAGACAGAGAGAGAGAATCCAAATCAACAAAATCAGAAATGAAAAGGGGGACATAACAACAGACATTGAGGAAATCCAGAGAATTATAGGTCATATTTCAAAAACCTCTACTCCACAAAACTGGAAAACCTAAAAGAAATGGACATTTTCTGGATAGGTACCACATACCTAAGTTAAATCAAGACCAGATAAACTATTTAAATAGTCCAATAACCCCTAAGGAAATAGAAACAGTCATTAAAAGTCTCCCAACCAAAAAAAGCCCAGGACCAGATGGTTTCAGCGCAGAATTCTACCAGATCTTCAAAGAAGAGTTAATACCAATACTCTCTAAATTGTTCCACATAATAGAAACAGAAGGAACATTACCAAACTCCTTCTATGAGGCTACAATTACCCTGATTCCTAAACCAAACAAGGATACAACAAAGAAAGAGAACTACAGACCGATCTCCCTCATGAACATTGATGCAAAAATACTCAATAAAATACTGACAAACAGACTCCAAGAACACATCAGAACAAATATCCACCATGATCAAGTAGGCTTCATCCCAGGGATGCAAGGGTGGTTCAACATACGAAAGTCCATCAATGTAATACACCATATAAACAAACTCAAAGAAAAAAACCACATGATCATCTCACTAGATGCAGAAAAGGCATTTGACAAAATCCAACACCCCTTCATGATAAAAGTCTTGGAGCGATCAGGAATACAGGGAACATACCTAAACATAATAAAGGCAATATAGCAAACCAACAGCCAACATCTAATTAAATGGAGAGAAACTCAAAGCAATTCCACTAAAATCAGGAATGAGGCAAGGCTGTCCACTCTCCCCATACTTATTCAATATAGTACTTGAAGTTCTAGCCAGAGCAATAAGACAACATAAGGAGATTAAGGGGATACAAATTGGAAAGGAAGAAGTCAAGCTTTCCCTATTTGCAGATGACATGATAGTATACTTGAGTGACCCCAAAGATTCCACCCAGGAATTGATAAAGCTTATAAACACCTTCAGCAACATAGCAAGATACAAGATCAACTCAAAAAAATCAGTAGCCCTCCTATATACAATGGACAAAGAAGCTGAGAAGGAATTAGAGATACATCACCCTTTACAATAGCCACAAATGACATAAAATACCTTGGGGTAACACTAACCAAGCAAGTGAAGGACCTATATGACAAGAACTTTAAGTCCCTGAAAAAAGAAATTGAAGAAGATGTCAGAAAATGGAAAGATCTCCCATGCTCATGGATAGGCAGGGTTAACATAGTAAAAATGGCAATCTTACCAAAAGCATTCTACAGGTTCAATGCAATCCCCATCAAAATACCAACACAATTCTTCACAGACCTGGAAAGAATAATACTCAACTTCATATGGAAAAACAAAAAACCCAGGATAGCCAAAAGAATCCTGTACAATAAAACAACTCTGGAGGCATCACAATCCCTGACTTCAAGCTCTACTATAGAGCTACAGTAATAAAAAGCTTGGTATTGGCATAAAAACCGACATGTGGACCAATGGAATCGAATTGAAGACCCTGACATTAACCCACACACCTGAACATATAATTTTTGACAAAGAAGCCAAAAGTGTACAATGGAAAAAAGAAAGCATCTTCAACAAATGGTGCTGGCATAACTGGATATCAACGTGTAGAAGGCTGCAAATAGATCCATATCTGTCACCGTGCACAAAACTTAAGTCCAAGTGGATCAAAGACCTCAACATAAATCCAGCTACTCTGAACCTGCTAGAAGAGAAAGTAGGAAGTAGTCTTGAACGCATTGGCATAGGAGATCACTTCCTAAATATAACACCAGTAGCACAGACACTGAGAGAAACAATCAATCAATGGGACCTCTTGAAACTGAGAAGCTTTTGTAGAGCAAAGGATACATCAACAAGGCAAAGCGACAGCCTACAGAATGGGAAAAGATCTTCACCAACCCCACATGACAGAGGACTGATATCCAGAATATATAAGGAACTCAAGAAATTAGACATCAAAACCAACAGTCCAATTAAGAAATGGGCTTTAGAACTAAACAGAGAATTCTCAACAGAGAAACTCAAATGGCTGAAAGACATTTAAGGAATTGCTCAACATCCCTAATCATCAGGGAAATGCAAATCAAAACAACTCTGAGATACCACCTTATGCCTGTCAGAATGACTAAGATCAAAAACACTGAAGACCGGAGTAGGTCAGTTCCTGCCGTCTCTCGTCCATTGCCAGCAGTCTTTTCTGGCAGTATCTTTGTGGATCTCCGTGGGCCTCCCTAGCTCTCTGCTTCCTCCCCTTCTCATGTGGTCTTCATTTACCATGGTCTCCTATTCGTTGTTCTCCCTCTCTTTTCTTGATCCAGCTAGGATCTCCCACTCTCTTTCCCTCGACCGTCGCTCTTCATTGTTCCCACTCATGACCAGGCTGTTCATGTAGATCTCATCCATTTCTCCATGTCTTTTTTGGGTCCCGTTTTCCAGGTAGCCTCACTGGTGATATGAGTAGCAGTTCAGTCATCCTTGTTCCACATCTAGTATCTTCCTATGAGTGGGTACATACCATATTTGTCTTTCTGAGTCTGGGTCACCTCACTCAGGATGATTTTTTCTAGATCCATCCATTTGTCTGCAAACCGTATGATGTCATTGTTTTTCTCTGCTGAGTAGTATTCCATTGTGTATATGTGCCACAATTTCTTTATCCATTCTTCAGTTGAAGGGCATCTAGGTTGACCTACTCCGGTGATGGGATGGCCAGACTCCCTGTTAGTTGTGCCATAAACCCCATCCAAGGAAGGTCTGAGGAATCTGGATGCAGACATCCATGGCTGGGCCCCTGGTGGAGCACTGGGAGTCTAATTAGTGAGAAAGAAGAGGGTTTATATGAGCGAGAATTGTTGAAGCCAGGGTTGGATAAAGCACAGGGACAAATAGCCAAACGAATGGAAGCACAGGATCTATGAACCAAAGGCTGAGGGCCCCCAACTGCATCAGGCCCCTGAACGGGTGAGACAGTCATCTGGCTTGATCTGTTTGGGAGGCAGCCGTGTGTTAGTGCCGGGTCCTGGGCTTGTTGCATGAGTTGACTGTTTGAATCGTGGGACATATGCAGGGACACTTGGCTCGGTCTGGGAGGGGGGACTGGTCCTGGCTGGACTGAGTCTACCAGGTCGATCCCGGTCCTCGGGGAAGACCTTGATCTGGAGGAGGTGGGAATGGGGGTGGGATGGGGAAGGGGAAGGGGGCGAGAGTGGGAGAACAGGGGAATCTGTGGCTATTATGTTGAAATAAATGACTGTTGTAAAATAAAAAAAATAAATAAATAAATATTGATAAATCAGAAAAAAAAAAAAACACTGAAGACACCTTATGCTGGAGAGGATGTGGAGCTAAGGGAACTCTCATCCACTGCTGGTGGGAATGCAAGCTTGTACAACCACTTTGGAAATCAATATGGCACTTTCTTAGAAAAATTGGGAATCAATCTCCCCAAGATCCAGCTATACCACTCTTGGGCATTATACCCAAGGAATGCTCAATCATACCACAAGAGCACTTGCTCAGCTATGTTCTTATCAGCATTGTTTGTAATAGCCAAAACCTGGAAACAACCTAGATGCCCTTCAACTGAAGAATGGATAAATAAAAATCTGGTCCATATACACAATGGAATACTACTCAGCAGAGAAAAACAATGACATCATGAGATTTGAAGGCAAATGGATGGATCTAAAAAAATCATCCTGAGTGAGGTAACCCAGACTCAGAAAGACAAATACGGTATGTACTCACTCATAGGAGGATGCTAGATGTGGAACAAGGATGACTGGACTGCTACTCACATCACCAGTGAGGCTACCTGGAAAACAGGACCCCAGGAAAGACATGGGGGTCACCCAATGATGGAGAAATGGATGAGATCTACATGAACAGCCTGGGCATGAGTGGAAGTAATGAAGGGTGAGGGTCGAGGGAAAGAGAGCTTGGGCAGCGGGAGATCCCAGCTGGATCAAGAACAGAGAGGGAGAACAATGAATAGGAGACCATGGTAAATGAAGACCACATGAGAAAAGGAAGAAACAAAGTGCTAAAGAGGCCCACAGAAATCCACAAAGATACCCCCACAATAGACTGCTGGCAATGGTCAAGAGACAGCCAGAACTGACCTACTCTTTTGATGGCATGGCCAAACACCGTAATTGTCATGCTAGAAACCCCATCCAATGACTGAGGGATCTGGATGCAGAGATCCACAGCTAGGCCCTGGGTGGAGGCCGGGAGTCTAATTTGTGAGAAAGAGGAGGGTTTTATATGAGCGAGAATTGTTGAAAACCAAGGTTGGATAAAGCACAGGGACAAATAGCCAAATGAATGGAAACATATGAACTATGAAACCAATGGCTGACGGGCCCCAACTGGATCAGGCCCTCTGAAAAGGTGAGACAGTTTGATTGGCTTGATCTGTTTGGGTGGCATCCAGGCAGTGGGACCGGGTCCTGTGCTCATTGCATGAGTTGTTGTTTTGAAATGTGGGGCTTATGCAGGGTTGCTAGGCTCGGCCTGGAGGAGGGGGCTGGTCCTGCCTGGATTGAGTCTACCAGGTCGATCTCAGTCCTGGGGGAGGCTTTGCCCTGGAGGAGGAGGGAATGGGGGGTGAACTGGGGGAAGATGGGGGCGCCGGGAGGGGGGAGAACAAGGGAATCCGTGGCTGATATGTAAAACTGAATTGTATTGTAAAATAAAAGAAATATATAAACACACACACACACACACACACACACACACACACACACACACACAGATACCGGAAAGCATGAGCCACGTGGCAAAATATAGATTAATAAAAATGGGTTAATTTAAGATATAAGAACAGATAACAAGAAGCCTGTCATGGCCTTACACTTTGTAAGTAGTATAAGTCTCTCTGTGTTTATTTGGTTGGGTCTGAGCATCTGTGGACTGGCGGGTGCGAGAAAAGAGTCTGTGTTTATTTTATAAGTGAGCTGCGGGACTGCTGGGGCTTGTGGGAGCTGGGGAGAAACTCTCCAGCTACAGATAATTATACTGGAAGCTTTTGAGAATTACCTCTTATTTCTCATTGCACGCTCTTCATTACATGCACACATACATACCATTCTGCCTTCATTCACAGGTAATCTAATGCCATGACCTTTTCATTGATAGCGGCAGCTTCTGGTTTCTCAGGTGAGCTCAGATATTCTTCCTCTTTTAGAATTGTTTCCATTTCATACTTACTTTTTTTTTCTCTTAAAGCACAATATACCAATTGTGTCTCATCTGGCCCTTGGCAGTGGATTTTCAGGTAATCTCTGTCTCCAATCACTACCATTTTGATTAATCCTTAAACCTTGCTAGTGACAGTCATATTCTTAAGATCACAACTTGTAGATTTCCTGCTCAAAATTCTATGTTTTTATGTTCAATATAAGATAAATGCAGTTTTTCAACATGTAAGTTTGCATATCCGTGCTTATTAAACTGAACAGTGTCTTCCGGATGTCACCACACCAGTGACATAGGTACGCTCTGTGGAATTGATGGTCAAGCTGAAATTCAAATGCGGATGTTTTACTCAAAGCCCATTACAAAATAGTAATCCAGTAACTATTAACTTAAGAGAACATTTAAATGCAGACTATCAGGCTTCTTAAGTTTTTCCCCTATCTTCCAAGTATCTGTTCATCCAGATACCCTACACTGAGACAGTGAAGATGAGAGGGAGAAACTAAAACAAGAATGTTTCATTTCATTATTTTTAATTTTTTTGAGCAGCGTTTGTTTACAGGTGAAACTGGGCTTTAGGGTATATGAGTTTTCTTTTTAAAAATTATAATCATTTTTGTTTGTCTTCAGTGTCTATTAACACACAGCTAATAGCAATAGACTATGTTATCCTGCCAAGCTAAATATGTCAGTAATTACTGAGTCCTGTATATAATTAGATTTATTTTTATGTAAGTTGATTAAAATTCTTTCCCAGCTCTATTACAATAAAGAATCTTAAGTTGTTCTACCACTAGTGAACAGCAAACATCCCACAGGGCATTCTTGCCCTTGTCTATCGCAAAAAAATGTTTCGGGGTTCATCATTGCCTTCATTATTGCTTTGATAGTAGATTAATATGTTTACAACTTTAACAGAATCTAGACTAAATTAACACCAATCTTCATATTTTATTGGTGAAGATAATATGTTTTGGAAAACAGTAGTAAGAGTTGTGGCATTTTAGTTCAAGCTAAAAATGTTTGAAAACTTATCAGATGAGGTCTTAATATCTTCACCTGGAAGAAGGCTATTCTTATTGTTCCTTTGGGTGGAGGAAAGGGCTTTCTGACCTATGGTAGCTCTCAGGGTCTGTTTGGGGTACAGTAACACTTGGCTTTCTTTTGGGAAGCCCTGCATCTGGGAAGTCATTCAGTTATAATTTTTACACCAGACCAGATTAGAAAGGCATTTGGTGGCCTCTGAATCTTCCTCATAAGGTTTCTAGCAAACATAGAAAGTCATCTTTGTCTTTATCCCTTATAAGTCTTATTTGCCAAAGAAAAATTTACTATCACAAACATTTCTAATGCATTACTCTAGGAGATGCAGTATTTGCTCAGAGCTCTCAGAAATTCCAGTTCCATTAAGTTTGAAAGCCTATCTCTGCCTCTTTGGGAAAGCATTCTCTTTTTCCTATAATAAATAGGTAGTTTTACTTGAATTTTTTTGGCTTTTAGGTCAAAGAAAAAAATGGACTTTGTGTCAGCTGTTGGAACTCAGTGACAGAGTGTTGCTTACTTAACTGGAGTTTAGGAAGCAATTTTGCAGCTGAAATGGAGATGATTTTACAGGTTCCATCAGATGCTGACATTAGGTTGCAATCTGTAAAAACACTGTTGATAATAAAGCAGAGGTTGCTTCTGCAACTGGAAGAAATTTAGATGCAGGTTTCTTTGGGGGTTGATGCAGCATTTGGCATGAAAGATTCTAGTGTCTTATTGGGAGAGTGAATTTGTGCATGTCAACAAATGCTCTGTCTGTGAAAGACCATGGAGTTGCAAAGTAGACTATGAGAAGATTGGGACTATGATGGTGAGAATGTTCTTATTGGCTGCATTTGTCTAGTGAGGGCTACACTTTTGCAAGCATTTGGCGTGTCCTATGCTGACACAGACTAAGCAAACTTATGACCATATGAAAATGAGATGGTGGAAGAGGGAAGATTGAAATAGAATTGCCTCAGATTAATGATTTACAAGGAACAAGAAGTCAGTCTACTGGGATTAGTGGAATTTCCCTCCCAGAGCAACATAGATTCATAGCACACAGAACATCCCACAGCAGACCTAACCAGAAATAATTATTTGGTCATCTTGCTCATAAAATGATATTTAGTGTGGCCCTAGGTGTAGATGATATTAGGTGTAGATGGTATTATATTGAGTTACTGAGTACAATTAGTATATTAAGTCCATTCTAACTTTGTAAAATGTATCTAAGAGATATCTTAACTCATAACTGGAATTGAATAGCCCTAGCATTTTATTAAGAAGCATGCTGGACTCACATCTCCATTTAAAGGGTGGAGCTTCATAGTCTTGTAAGTGGACTTGTTCAGTGTACTCCCAATCCCCGGAGAGAGTGCACTGAAAATGTCATCTTGGCATAGATGCAGAACACTTCAGAATGAGGGAGTACAAAGAGAACATGAAGGGAGTTGTCAAGATCTTCAGAGTAGTAACAGTTGGAAGGTTTGGAGGTAGCTCTCCTATTGCACAACGAAGCTCTAGAGTTTGATGGACTTTACCCTGAAATTGATAGTCAATATAAACTCCATAAGTAGAAAAAACAACAACAAAGAAATGTGAGACCTTTCATTTAAAAACAATTGCAAGGGTCCTCTCTCAGGTGGGTAAGTTCATCCTCATTTTGGGGTATTTCAATGCAAAGGAGAATCTGAAAATAAGAAGAAAGTAATTAGATGTAGATTCTATCCCACAGAAACATTCCTCCATTTACTGATGCTGTTGTGTCTTCTTTCTGTCAATCCCAGTCTGATAGGAAAGCTCTAGACGGCAGAATGTAATTTACTTCCCCAGACCCATTGGCTTTTACCTCCCCTGAACTG
This sequence comes from Peromyscus leucopus, assembly GCF_004664715.2. Taxonomy (NCBI): domain Eukaryota; kingdom Metazoa; phylum Chordata; class Mammalia; order Rodentia; family Cricetidae; genus Peromyscus; species Peromyscus leucopus. Next base: position 130,292,484 of record NC_051066.1, read on the forward strand.
CACTTCTGGCAGGCGTGGAGCACCTTCTTGGCAAAAGTACAGGCCAGCTGAAGTTCTGCTTCATCACCCTGAGCTATGCCTCACCATTTGTTCTTCTGTCATGTCAGCAATGGCAAGATCTGGGGTGGAAGGGGCGCTCATGCCGACTGAGTGGCTACGATCAGAGTCTGACCTGACCCATTCCTAGATCTATTCTGACTATAGTACATTCTGACTGCCCATCACCCAGTCTCCAGGCCCCACAGCAGAGCTAGGTTTGGACCCTCCCATCGGGTATAGAAGCCATGCATATAGTCCATCAGCGAGTTGTATTTATGTGATTTAAGGTTCCTCACCACTTTTTCTAACCCCTTGTTCCTGCTTACAGCCCAGTAGATGCTCTCTCTACCCATGCAGCTTCTCCCTTCCTTTCTGTTCCTCTCCTTTCTCAGGTTCAGCAAGGATCCATTAGCTATCCAATCAGGGTGTGATCATCTGAACTTTGATCGTTTCTCTTGTTACTCTACAAAACCAGGCAACTATGTTGAGTGCATTACAAATTCACTTTCAACCTTTTAGCTCTTCCCAATGCTTAGTAAACTGTTTACCTAGTCCCTTGAAGACCTTTTATTCCCCTCCCTCACAATACTCTACATTCTTTAATTCTTTAATTGTTCTCTTGTCCTATCTCATGTTCAGTAGATAAATTATTTTTTGAAATTATATATACTCTTTTCCTTTTTAGCCTCAACATTTTTGCCTCTACATTCTCTCTTTTGATACCATGTCTCAGATCAAGAAAGAAAGTTTTTAGTTTTAAAGTTGGATTCTCTCTTACTGTTACCTTCTTCTATTGAGAAGTTGCTCAGCAGCTCTGTCTTGATTTTCTATCTTCCAGGTGTCTATTTCTTGCCAGTCCCCTTACATGGTAAGTTCTTTCTGAGAAGCGAGCTAAGCCTCCGTCGCATGGGGCATGGTGCATGGTGCACTACAAAGGCCACACAACTGACTGATGTCGATCACAGCCTGCTTACAATCCTGTTCCATGTGTCCTATGTGTGTTACTTCAGGGACTGAAAAAATGTTCTCTACGCTATTAGCAAGTTGGGGAAGGGCACTCTCATATTTAGGCAGTGGACCCCATTCAGTGGATGCCTCTAGGGGCTCAGAAGCAGGTTTAATTTTCTCTACCAATTAAAGAATTAAAGGGCAGGAAAGAAGTGTTTCTGGAAGTCTTGGGTAGAGTCACTGCAGAGCCATCATATGATACCCTGGGAAACTGGGTCTCCCCTTCTTAGTCTCATTAATAAAAGAGTTTAAGAACAGACACAAACAGAAGCTCAAGGACAAAGAACAGAGTCCAGTGGAAGCTTGGGGACAATTTATTAGACTTTCAAAGTAAACCCAAGCAGGGAAAACTGTAGATCTCACAGCTTCCTGGACAGGAGGAGGACAATGGAGAAGAGAAGGAACAAGAGTCAGAAGCTGCTTGAGATAAAGCAGCTTGGAGGTCAGCCACCTGGCAGCAGGCAGTCACTTGGTTAGGAAGGGGAACTTTAAAAAAAGAGTTTGTCAGAGAGTTTAGAAGCATACTAAAGGCTCTGGAATCATCCAAGAGAAAAAGAAGAGTAGAAAAAGAAATAGTTCCACCTTTTGAATCAGGTCTCAGAAAGGTGGCCAGTCACAGCTGAACCTCACAGAGGCATGTAGAGACAGCACACGGAGACAGGAACCCTGGGAAGGAAAGCATATTATCTTATGATGAACTAATCTTTCTAGGGGTGGTTCCTTAGCCTGATTCCTGACTACTGCACTGGATTAACCCTTAAGGGAGGAGATGGGCCATGTCTACAGGTACATTCCAATATTTATAAGGTTGGTGTGCTACCTCACCCTATGTAAAAATGGCCATCCTGGGTTCTCCATAAGGTTGCTCCACTATCATATGACTTGGTCTTGATTTCATGTTATATCACCCATCACAAGGATCATGCAACCCTCCCAAATCAAATGTGGAAAGGCAGCCATACAAGATTGCCTTCATGGATGTACCACCCTCAAACGAGTCAGCTTCGTTTGCATGTCTTATCACTCATTGCACTGGCTGTGGAATCCCCTACTCACTTTTCTTTGGTTCTGTGGGTCCCTTTTTATGAACCAGTTGTGTGACATTTTCCTGGAGAGATGTAAAGAAACATCTACTGACACCAGATAGGCCACTAACTGTAGACTAAAGAAGATATTTTACGTAAGTTTACTGGGGTTCCTTAGAAGGATATGGGTAAAAGACTACTGACAGGAGGATGAGGGACTCAAAGCTGCATCAAGAAAAGCCCACGCCAGCCTGTGTGATGGTCTGTACCCCAGAGAATACTGAACAACTTGAAGGTAGCTGAGAAAGCCAGAGTGTCTCCTCCCCAGCAACTGTCCCAGACAGCTCTGGGTAGGGTCTTCTGAATTGTGCAACTTTCTGAGCTTGGTAAATTTCATGAGGTCCTTCCGTCTCATGAGCCTGCTTCTAGCCTGGAGGAGGCAAACTTTGAAGTGGGAGGACACAGCACACAACAGCGAGGCTCCAACTTACTTCTCTAGTGTTCCGTTCTGTGGTGATGTTCCCACAATCACTGTTTCAGTACCTCAGGTTCTCGTACCTTCTGGCTTGATTTCTTCAACAAATTGTTTTTTATTTTTTTCAGCATGGGGCACCGTGTGGCAGCTGCTTGGTTGGTGCGGTGGGAGCTCAGGTTAGGTTTTCACTCTTCACCCAGTCTGGTTGAGTTTTAGTCAGCCAGTTTCATGTTCCTTTGCTCATCTTTGCTCATCCAGCTCGTCAGTCTTTGGGAGTGCCAGCAGCAACTTGCCTTTGTTGGCTCTTCCTTTTGTAGGGATTTTGGGTTCCATTATTCTTATCTGCTTTAATTCTTCTAACATTTCATTGACATTTCCAGCTCCAGTTATCTCAGCTTCTAGTCTCGTTGTCCATGTGTTCATTACTTTTAAAATTCTTTTCTCATATATTACATCCCCACCTCGGTCCCTTCCTCCCCCCCCAGTCTTTCCCCCATCCCCCTCCCTAGTCCTCTGACTCTCAGAAAAGAGCAGGCCTCCCAGAGACACCAAACAAACACAGTGTAATACGCTCATATAAGACAGGCACATACTATCATATCAAGACTGGATGAGGGTGTTTATTACTTTTAATATTATGCAATTTAGGGGTGTTTGAGAGCATGTGGGATAAATACATTTGTTAATATCTTAAATTTGTCTTATATAGCTGCAATTATATTTTTAGTTAAAAAACCCACACACATTCTATTTTGAAATGAAGATTTGAATTTTCAAATTTCTAAAATCTGTCTTGTTTCAGGGTTTAGGAGGGAAGGTTGTTTTTCTTTAGTGTTGATATCTGTAGCTTAAATAACATATCAAGAAATAATTTCTCTCTTTTTTTTTTTTTTTTCCCCGAGACAGGGTTTCTCTGTGTAGCTTTGTGCCTTTCCTGGAATCACTTGGTAGCCCAGGCTGGCCTCAAACTCACAGAGATCCGCCTGCCTCTGCTCCCAAGTGCTGGGATTAAAGGCGTGCGCCACCACTGCCGCGAAATAATTTCTCATTTATCCCTACTGCTGAGAATATGGCACCAAAGAGACATTGGGCTTAGCTTCTCTACCCCCATACTCTGCTAGCATGACCTTTCTTCTATTTCCCTTCTTGGTCCCTAGGCAGTTTTGCTTGTGTTTCACGTGATATGTGCATATATGAGCTATGTACCATAAAGTCTAGGGCCCACAAATGAGAGATAACATGTGATATTTGCCTTTCTGAGACTGACTTAATACAATTATCTCCAGATTCCTCCATTTTCCTGAAAATGACACAGTTTTTATGTTTTATTGTTGAAACAATCCAGTGTGTATGTAAACAACAGCTTCTTTATCCATTCTTCTGTGAATGGATGCTTAAGTTGGTGCCATAACTATCTGTTGTGAAAAGTGGTGCTGTTAACTGATTGATATGCAATCAATTGTAAATCGATGTGCAAGGATCTCAGTTCTATGTTGACTTGGCATCCTTTGGATACAAGCCCAGGAGTGGTATAACTGGGACATGTGGATTATTTCTAGAAACCTCTATATTGATTTCTGCAGTGGCTGGAGACTTGTTTATATCTCATCAACAAAGGAGATGATTTCTCTTTTGTCCACATAGAAAAGGTTCTGAAGGGGCGTCATGATTTACAAAGCCAGGAGCATTAGTTTAAGAAAAGAAAGTTTTGTGATGTATTAGAGGAGCTGTTCTATTTATTACAAGTGCAATAGGAAGGCATGTGGAAAATCATTTATAACTTTCCAAGTGAAATTTTCTTTCATGAAAACACTATCACTGCATTTTAAATAGGGAAAAAAATAAACCTAAGTCTATAGCTTTCACTTCTATGTCTATCAAGATCAGCGATC
>NC_051066.1:134325880-134401055 GCF_004664715.2 Peromyscus leucopus
CCCTTCTGGTCCCCTCTCTTCCTTCTTTAACAGCCAGAGGATTGGTTTTTGTTTATGGGAAACACAGCAGCTGGGAAAAGCTTGCAGTTTGGAGTCAGATAACATGGACTCTACTTTTTCAAGCATGGGATCGCAAGTTAACCTCTCTGAGCCTTATTCCAGATGAATAAGGCTAAGATAAAAATGGTGAGCTTGGCTGTAAGGTATGTAGACAAAATAGTGTGCTGTCATACGTGCATGATAAATGATGATGAGGTACTGTACCTACTTTCAAATAGGACTGGAGAGAAGGGTCCTAGGAGCCAAACCCATGGCCTCATGCATATTACATAAGCATTCTGCCAACTGAGCTGTGCATCTAGCCTTCAAATAGGCATCTGAAGCAGCTCTAGAGCCAAACAGTAGGCCGGTGCTAAATTTGACTTTGAGTAATAACTTCCACAAGGCAGATGGCAAACTAAGGAAAATATTTGAAACATACACAAAGAAGGTAGTTTCCTTAACTTACAAGGATCCCTTAGAAATCAAAATTAAGAAAACTGTAAGTTCACAGGAGAAGCAATACAAGCATTAGTAAACAGCATGGTGAGTCAGTCATGTGTTACCATGACTATGGTAAAAGAAGCCCTGGTAGCTGATGAAACATTATCTCAGTGTGTCTAGGAGGGTATTTCTGGAACAGATTAGCATTTGAATCAGATAGCTGAGTAAAGATCATCCTCACAGTGTGGGTAGACAGCACCCCCATCTATTGAGAACCCCAAATATAGTAAGAAGGAGGAGGGGCCAGACAGCCTTCAGACCTGGTTCTCAGTTCTGCAAAGACTAGGGCTAAATAGTGTGTTTGGCCTGAGCCTCAGGCCTTTGGGCTTGCAGTGGGACTGCTCCTCTTGCTTTCCTAGGTCTTCAGCTTGCAGGTGCGTCTCCACAGGCACCCAAGCCAACCCCTCACGACAGATCTCCATATTGTAGGGTATCCTGTGTCTGGGGAACCCAGTTCATACACACAGGAAAAGAACGTTGAAGAAGCACATGCTAATCAAGGAGAGAGGCTGGTTTTACCTGCCCATCGTTGCCATTTCTCTTGGGTGGTACGCTGTGAGGAAGGGTGTAGGGAGACGGATACTTAACTACTGGTGTGTCTAGTGAAGCAGTGCATACTTAGTGTGTTCCTTTTGAAAGACAATCTCTTTTAGAAATTTTTATTTATTTGTGGGGGAGGGGGGGCGCATGTGCCACAGCCAGCACACATGTGGAGGTCAGGACAACTTTGTGAATCAGTTCTGTCTTCCCACCTTTATGTGGGTTCCAGAGATTGAACTCGACTCCCCAGGCTTGCATGGCTAGTGTTGTCTTTACCATCTCTCAGGCCCAAATGACATTTAGCATTTTATATGTGATTTTCATGAGTAGCATATCCTATTATTAAGAATATACTATAAGGAAAAAATGTGGAAAAAATATGCCAGAACATGTGAGTATCATTACCCATAGTAATGGGGGCCGGGATCTCAAACTGGGAGCTACCAAAAATACCCAGGAATGGCTCACTCGTTATTCAGTGGCATTCTTGATAGCCATTTAAAAAAGGGAGTCTGTGCTGATAAGCGCAGTTATGTTTGGGGATATATATGTGTATAATATAAATTTTCTCGAGAATGTGCACAAGGTACTTTGTAGTTTTTTTTCCCCTTGGGAGGGCAAGATAGTGGGAAGAGAATGGGAAAAGAAAAATATTAGTAGAGACACTCATAAATATTAAGTACATTTATGCCTTGTGTAGTTTCATTTTTACCACATGCATCCATTGCTTTCTGTTGGGACCAGCAATAAAGCAATAAGGAAGCTGCTTCCTTTGGGTATCATGAATTCATCCTTCAGCTTCCTAATAGCCAAGACAGAAGGAGCATTGGTAAGGGGAAAAAACAAATTCATCAGGAAAGAGACATGTTCCTAGGGTTGGTCTGTAGGAGGAATGTAGCTGCTGAGATCACATCATTAAACCTCGGTGTGATCCTGTCTCTGCAGCCAGCTCTAAAGTCACTAGTGGCCATGGCCAATCGCTTTTCCCACAGCTGGTCCTTCCCCCACATGCACATGACACTTCATCCAGTGGCCTTTATACATTTGCTTCCCTGGCTTAGAATGTTCTTTCTTCTTCTCTACATGGTTACCAGGATTTAGGATTTTCAATTGTGTTTCTTCCAGTGAGAAGCATTAGGCAGATGTCCTCTGCTCCCAAGTGTCCCATACCTACCAAGTTACTGAACCTGTCACGTGGCACTATAATAGTTGATTTGTTCTCTCTAGCCTTAAGGAGCTCCTTCAGGTTAGGGTACTATGTTGTTTGGAGCCCTGAACACTCACTTCTTGCACTGCAGAGCTAAGTAGTGAATGGTATGTCTGTCATCTGAAGTTAGGACCATACATATCCCTTGCACCATGTGGGGTGAGCTGCTTTGCTCTGGGCCTGGGTTTTTCCATCCATGCAGAGAGAGGGTTGTCTCAGATACTGTATGAGAGAGAACTGGCTGATGTTCTCCTTCTGTGGTTGTCAGATGCCTTAAATGTATACACAGAGGTTGTTCCCAGCTGCTGTGCTAAGGAATTTCAAAGTTTCAGAGCTGAGTGTGTGAGATTCGCTGAATTCCTTATGGCTTGTCTCACACCTGTCCACCAGCTGAAGGCATCAGAGCCCTAGCTGCGCCTTCATCCTTGAATAGCAGAATCCTGGGTGTCCCACTCTCCACCTTCTGGTCGTTTCTTCTTGGCTCACCCAGAGGCCTTCCTGACTGTACCTTCAAAGCTGTCCCTGCTTATGCTGCTGCCCTCTCCAGAGCAGAGCCTTCTGGTTCTTCTGGTCAGCATGCTAGGCAGCATTCCTCTGAACCTGGGCTGGATGCTTTACCCAGAGGTATAAAGGTATTAAAAAGGCATCCAGAAGTCAGTAATGGTCTGTTTGGGGCCCATCACCAGCTCTGGCTGTTCATACAGAGAGCCTGCTTCCTTCCCGTTCACCCACCAGGGTTTCCCAAAATACCTGCTGTAGATGCTAGACTGGAATGGAGGTGGGGATGGAGGTAAGCAGTGACCAAAGCAGATTGAAGTCCTTGCCTTCAGGCAACGTACATTCTAATTGAAGGGAGATGGTGACCAAAACCAGTAAACATGCAGCACTTGATGTAGAGAGAAGGAAGGCTTACTGAGACTCTAGAACTGCCTGTGTTGGAGCTTTGCATTTTATTTTCAAAGAGTGGACAAGGGAGTCCACTGGGGAAGGCTGGGGCCCCCTGAATCTAAAGAGAGTAAGCACCAGGGTGACCTGGTAGGGAGCATTTCTGGCAGAGGCCTTGAGGCAGGAGCACCCGGCATCAGAGTCAGCAGTCAGGCGAAGGTCAGGAGCCATTGCTGAAGGAACGTCCTTGTGCTCTGTGAAGACTCTGCCCAGGGGCAAGGATGGAAGCAGGGAGCCTGCTCACCCTCAGGCTGTGGCGTGTTGTGGGCGAGGATGGGGTGTTTCAGATTAGAGTCGGGAGGCAGTGATGATGGTGAAGAGCTGGAGTCACAACAGAAGGGAGAACTTGCATGGTGGGGGCTTGGGAACCTGGTCACCTTGAGTGAATGGAGCAGGCTGGAGAGGGAGGGTAAGCTCTTGCTGTTAAGCTGAACAGACCTGTTAGATAAGTGGGATTCGTGGACATTCAAAGGACAGGTCTGGCTACAGGTTCAAGTCGTGCGGCTCAGCGTGTAAAGACATGAGACCTAAGACAGGATGAACACAGCTCTGCAGCTGTCTGAGAACAAAGGAATCTGGTGGGGACATGAGGAGGGGTAAGTAAAGAAGGACACACCCAAGCACAGGATGTCACAGTCAGATGTGGGATGCTTCCCTGTGGCTCTTTGAAGTTCATAGTCACAGAACTCAGAACTGTGGGGAGCACCTACATGTGAAGGTACTCTTCAGTTGTCAGACATCTATCATCTATGCTGAGCCATTTTTTCATTTTTTTAAATTATTTTATCTCATTTGTATGGGTGTTTTGCCTCCATGTATATCTGTGTGCCATGTATGTACCTGGTGCCTGCAGAAGCCAGAAGAGGATGTCAGATATCCTAAACTGGAATTACAGACATTTGTGAGCTACCATGTTGGTGCTGAGCATCGAACCCAGGTCCCATGGAAGAGCAGCCAGTGCCCTTAACCACTGACCCATCCCTCCAAACTGCCCCCCCCTTGTTTTAGTGTGTATATGTACATGTCTACATGAGTGTATGCCAAATTTGTGTGGATGCCTGGTGAGGCCACAAGAAGGTGCTGGATTCCATGGAGCTGGAGTTACAGGTGATTGATTGTTAGCCACCCAATTTGGCTGGGAACCGAACCCTGGTCTTCTGAAAGAGCAGCGAACACTCTTAATCTCTGAGCCATCTCCCTAGCAACAGCAATTTATTTCAGAATAAACTTTGTCATTTCCTTATGAGTAGTTATCTGTGACCTCCTATTCAAGGTCATTATTGAAGGATTTTTAAGTGTGTGTGTGTGTGTGTGTGTGTGTGTGTGTGTGTGTGTGTGTACACCATGGCTCACCTGTAGAACTGGAAGACAGCCTTGGGTGTCAGTCCTCTCACATTCTACTTTGTTTGAGACGGGGTCTCTTATTTGCTGTGTATATGCCAGGCGGCCCTCCCGGGAGCCTCAGGATTCTCTTGTCCCTTCCTCCTACGTCACTGTAGAAGCTCCGGGGTTACAGACATGCACTGCCATGCCTGGCTTTTATGTGGATTCTGGGGACATGAACTCAGGTCCTTAGGCTTTGCACAGCCATCCTTTACCCACTGAGCCATCTCTCAGGAAATCTTTGTAATGTTAAAGGAGAGACTGTCTTCAGAACTGGAGCCTGTGTCATACCTGCGTCCGTCCTCTTTGCATGGGTGGGACAGCGGTGCCTTAGGGAAGCCACTGGGCTGAGAGCTAAGGGGGCTGGCACAGTGTGCGTGCCTACCTTCCAGCCCCTTCAACATCCAGTGGGCCTAGCTCAGCAGAGTTTGGGCGCCACCACACTTGGTATTTCATTCCAGGGCAGTTGCCAAGGAAAGTTACAAGGCAATTTGAGAAGTGACAGAACATTTCTTATTCATCATTCACTCATGTCCTGGCTGGTGTTTGTATTCTGTTCACGGGGCATTTCTGTAAGTGGGGGATTAGTCTGAGGTTCTGTTGTGGACAATACAAGTCAATTAATTCCAGGCAAGATAGAAATTCTCACCTCCCTTTGGTCTCCTTGCTCACTCTGTCCTTGAGGATGTCATCCTTCTGACTGTATATTTGTGTGGCGTGCCCAGATCAGTTTAGTTTTCTGATGACACCAGTGAGGTTCTTGTCTTATTAATCAATAGTCTCAGTCAGTGACGCCTCCTTTCTCCTCCTCTGACAGACCAGACTGGCCTGAAGAGGTAATAATTACTGCTGTGATCTCAGCCTGTTCTCTTCTCTCCTTCCCACCCCAGAGCATGTCTGTTCGATCCTGGCTTCCCTCCTACGAAACCTGAGAGGGCAGCAGCGAACCCGGCTTCTGAATAAATTTACCGAGAACGACAGCGAGAAGGTGGGTAACTGTGGCCGTGAGGATAGGGCAGGAGCAGAGTGATGGGGAGACGACAGCTCCCTCTCAGGGGGGCTGTTGCTGGTGCTTCCACCCTGACTTAAAGTACCTCCTCAGCAGCGTTCTCGTGTGAGATGAACTTCCCCTGGGAATGCCAGGACCTCGTGGGGTGGCAGGGGAGGACACTTGGGGGTTTTCAGACCTGGTGAGAGGAGATTATAAGAGAGTTTCGATTAGGGTGTGGTGGGGGGCCCTAAGCGTGATTGAGAACACGCTTTGTAGTCAGAGGTCTATAGCTAAAGCTATTTTTGCTACTTTTAAGATATGTGGGCTGCAGACATGGCTCAGGGAATGAATGCACTTGGCATGCAAGCACAGAGACCAGAGTTTAGATACCCAGAGCCCATGTAAAGCTGGACAGGTGTGGCAGCCACCTGTGATCCCAGCACTCAGAAGGGCAAAGGCAAGGGGTCCCCAGGGCAAGGTCATAACTAGGTTAGCCGGGGTCTGTGAGCTTTGGCTCAGCAAAGTAAGCAGAGTGGAGAGCAAGCCAGGAAGACACCTGCCTCAACCTCAGACTCCACATGCACACACGTGTGCAAGAAAGAAATGGTGTGTGCCGCTCTGAGCCTCCCTTTCCCCCAGCTTTAAATTGGAGACATTAGTGCTCCTCTGGAAGACCCAGGCAGGGTGGGGGTGGGGGGATTAGATGAGCTCTCTAGGTGGTGGTGAGGAGAGAAGGGTCTTGATAAGGAAATGCTGAGCAGCCCCAGGGGGTGATCACTCCATGAGATTGGACAGCGTTTCAGGTTGGCATCTCACATCTCAAACCAAAAGAAGTGAACAGTAACAGTAGCTTCCGTTTGTGGAGTGGGAACCAGGAGCCGCCCGCCTTCACTGTGCTGCTGTGCGGAAAGTCATATCCTGGGGTCCGAGCCACCCAGTTTTCAGTAGGAACCTGAAGGTTGGGTTTGCAGGCATCATGGGAATTGCCCAAGATCACTAATGCTACCAGAGCTGGGCCTTGAACCCAGGCTGCTGAGTACAGAAGCCTGTGTATCTGTCCACACTGTGTATAATAGGAGTAGAAGGAAGGCTCAGAGTCCCCTTTGTAACACATGATCATTACGTTCCTGCTTGTACCCAAGGTAGGGCTGGGCACAGCCTTCAGAGGCGTCTCGCCCTGCCTCTTTGAGCCCACCTTCAGCTGGCTGTGCTGCCCAGTAGCAATGTACCACAGCACAGAGCATCTCAGCAGTCGCGGTCTGTGCTCGTTTCCACAACTTTGTAGTAGGACTGACACCACTTCCCGTTACCAGATACACTTTTCATGGTTTAAGGAAATCATGGGCGTAGAAACATGGGGAGGGAAGTGCGTAAAGTCACCAAGTCACCATTAGCTGCCAAGGGTTGGGGCTTGGGTGCCATCTGCCTGGAATGTCTGCGGCTATGTTAGAGCAACACAGTATCGGCTCCAGTGCAGAAAAGTAGCTCTTGCCAAGAGCCGTGGTGGTGCCAGCCTGGCGGGTCGGTCAGAAGTCTGGCCGGCATCAAGGCGGCACTCTCTGTCCTTTGAAGGTCTTGGGGAAAGTGAACCTTTTCAAACCCATTTGGTGTCCCCAGGCCATGTTCCAAGATGGCTTTGCTAAGCTGAAAACTGACTCAAGTTATTTCTGAACAGAAGTCAGTCTTTTTTTCAAGTTGCTGAAGGAGTTTTTTTCTGGTACTCTCTTCTGACTCAAAAGCAACTAAAAAGATTTTACTCTGGCTTTTTTTTTTTTTTTTTTTTTTTTTTTTAAGATCAGCTCTGGGGCAGAATCTGAACATGAAAGGTTTCAGTTGAAAAAAAGAAATCTAAGTTCTAAGTGAATATCAAGTATATAACTTCAAGTGCCTTCTCTTTGCAAGAAGAGACTCGAATGTTTATTTATTCATTTATTTGTTGTTAACAACTTGAATTCTCAGGAGTCCTAGAGGGACTGGCACTCTTCCTTTGTGCAGTGGGCATGTGTTCAAGCTGGTGCATGCTGGATGGATGCTGGATGGATGCTGGTGGGTGCTGTTCTTACCAGCACCCCATTCTGTTTGGGGTGTGTCCCTGCTGTTCGTCCCCCATGTCAGAGGCAGAAGTGTGGGTCTCCCTTTGCAAGCAGCGACCGTGAAGTGGGGAGTGTGTGACCATGAAGTGGGGAGTGTGTTCTTCCCGCCTCACCCCTGCCTGGGACTCTCTTTCAGGTTGACAGGCTAATGGAGCTGCATTTTAAGTATCTGGGTGCAATGCAGGTGGCCGACAAGAAGATTGAAGGGGAGAAACATGTATGTATCCTGCCCACTTCTTGCAAATTCCTGACACACTCCATTTGGTCCCTTATGGGCCTCCTTTCTCGACACAGGACAGGTAGAGCAAAGGTGCATTTGAGCCACCTAACATACCACAAGGGCAGAGCCAAAGGCTGTGTGTGTGTGTGTGTGTGTGTGTGTGTGTGTGTGTGTGTGTGTGTGTGTGTATTAGTTACTGTTATTGTTGCTTTGATCAAATACCTGACAAGGGAAGAGTAGTTGATTTTGACTCACAGTTCGAGGTGTACAGTCTGTCTGTCTGTCTGTAGGCAGGGCAACAGAAGCATGAGGCAGCCAGTCACTTTGCATCTGCAGTCACAGCAGGAAGAGGTGAATGCTGGTGCTTAGCTTGCTTTCTTCTCTTTATTCATCTGGGACCCCAGCCCATGGGATGATGCTGGGTAGGTCTTCCTTCTGGAAGCACCCTCATAGTCATACCCAGGTGTGCATTTCCACAGCGGCCTAAATCCAGCTGGCAGTGAAGATTCACAGTCACAGCATGAGAACTTCAACAAGTGGTGAGCTTTTAGGAGAAAGGATGTAGGACTCACTCGGGTCACCCTAGGAGTTTGGGACAAGACCCTAGACAAGCACAACTCTCAAAAGTGCCCAAGTACAGTGCCAGGATTTGGTACCATGGTGACCAAGTTATCTTGGTCAGTTGTTGGCTGCCATTGTCCTGAGGAATTGGGGGTTGGATTCTAAGGAAAGGGGTGCCAAGGTAGGAGAGCAGGAGAAAGCCAAGAAGTCAGTAGATCCAGCTTCCCATACACAGAAAGAAGGCCCAGGGAATAAAGGCTCTGTCTCTGTGACCAGGCCAAGCCCTAGGCTGCCATGGCTGGCCTTGTCTTCTAGTCCTGCAGCTTGCTGAGGGCCATGAGCCTGGCTGGGTTTTATTCTTGAGGGGCCACACCTAGTCTTCTGTTAGGTGGCCCTCATGCCTCTCCCCTGCCTCCATGGCATTCCGTCTCCATCCCTGTGGCTTACTCAGCACACATCTTAATCAAGGAAGATTTTCACACTTGCCAGTTGTCCAGTTTGTGCTCTGACCTACAGACACTCCCAGTGTGCAGCCACAGTACAGAGTGACCCCTTTCCTGCATTTGCAGGCTGCAGGAGTCCTGAGTTTCCTGTGATCTGGGTTTTCTGGATCTCTCAGTTCTCACTTGAAGAGACACCTTTGGAGCCTCTCCCCAGCAGTAGACAGAGCTCTCTTCATCTGCTCTGCACAGCTAGACTGGAGCTGGGGCGAATGTGGGACCCTGAGACCTGTCTCTTTGCCACTTCCTGCCCAGCACTCCCACACTCCCACAAAACACACCTCCACCCAGGCAGACCAGTAGATTGTAACTGTTTCTCACTCTGTGATTTCCCTATGATCTCTAAGCCTAGTAAGTGCTCAGATGTTTGCTGATTGATTGAATTGATTGATAGGGACTTTCTTCTTTCACACAGAGATCCAGCTGCAAGATAAAAGGCAGACTCTAAATGCTGAGCTGGGCTTAGACACCTAGGCATACACCTCGCCCCGCTCCTTCATTCCGTCTGGTACGTGAGGAACACTGAGTGACTGATGGAGTACTGTCACAGTGGGAGCCTTTCTTTGTGTGGATGACAACTAGACACAATGAAGGTTCTCGAGCTCTGTGTGAGAATAGCCATGACACCAGTGGAGCTCTAGCCCTGCCACAGCCCCTGAGAGAACCTGCTGGAGCAGATTTTAAATGGCAGAAGAAAGCCTGGGAGGCAGATTCATGACTTTGAAGTTGCCGCCAGTCATGGCTTTCATTGTTCCTCGTGCGGCTCCTAGGTCCCTTCCAGCTTAATGTTTCACTCTAGTTCAGTGGGCCATCCTTTGGTAACTGCCATCTTTCGACAGTGGGATGGATTGAAAGCCTCAGGAGAAGACCTGGGGATGCAGCGCAGTTGGTGGAGTGCTTGCATGTACAAAACCCCAATGCTGGGGTCAGTCCTCAGTACCACACAGACTGAGCATGGTGACACTTCCGTTTATTCCCAGCACTTGTGTAGTGGATGCAAAAGGACAAGAAGTTCAGGGTTATCCTCAGCTACATAAGAAGTTTGAGGCTAGCCTGAGCTACAGGAGACCCTGTCTCAAACAAACAAAACAAAAACAAAAAGCTACCTAAGAGGAAGGAGTTGTCCCCTGGGAAAGGGAGAAGAGAGGAGAGGCCAGCCAGGCCTAGTAGAGAGTGACAGAAATCCGTGTGGGAATCAGAGAGGCCTAGGTTTCACACCGGCGCTGGTGTTTCTGGCTCTGAGCTCCTGGGCAGCTAACTCACCCGCTCTATGGTTTTGTCTTCACATCTGTAAACGATGTTTGATCGCTACTCCTCTCAGGGACTGAAAACCGAGTGTTAGCATGTAAAGTATCTGAGCCACTGAGTGGAAGCCACTGCCGTGTGGCCCATCTTCTACTGGATTTCTGTGTCACCTCAGCAAGCCAGCAGTCCTTTCCCTGAACACCCTTCCTGTCTGCTGTCCCAGAGGAGCCACCTCAGCAGAATGGCATGCTGGCACAACCAGGTGCTTTGTGTAAGGTGGGGTGTAGACACTCTAAGGAAAACCAGTAGGCAGTCGGGCATGGGGAGCAGCTTGTGTTGTGTTAGGGTCCTTGGCGTGCTTCCCAAGATTATCTATTATCTGCATTGAAGAGGGTGTGAAATTGATTAGCACTGATGGCGAGTGACGGCTACAGCCGCTCTCTCAGCCTCCAGCCGGCTGCTGTGTGCCACAAACTCAGGCCCTGCCATTCACTGACAAACATCTGTCTCCTTGGTGCCAAGGCCGTTTTGCTGGGCACTGGCAAACATTCCAAGGCCATTAGTGCTCAGCAGCCTCGTGCTGCTGCAAGAGCCAAGGCGGGCGGGGCACGCTCGGGAGTGGTGTTTGCTGCCAGCACTTTTTTTGGGCTCTGTCTTGGCAGATGAAGCCGCCTCATGGGTGTCGTGTCACAGAGTGGCACAGCCTCCTTCTCACCCCTTCCTCCTGCTGGCCTCTCTTAGGCCGCAAAACAGTTGGTCTCCCCACTCCCGTTACAGACGTCCTACCACCAGGTGGGAACTCTGCAGACACTGCTGATGTGAACACTATCTCTAAGGCATTTGGATGACAGTGACCCTCAGATTAGTAAGGAATGAATGTCTCTCATACTTGACCAAGCCTGCAGAGATACCCACTCCAGATGACAGAATCAGATGTTGGCTATTCAGTGTCTCTTAGCCACCTTTCCCTGTAACCTGTTTCTCCGAGTGCAGTGTGCTTGTGTATGGTTTGCACTTGACCAAGATTCAATGGAGAGAATCCAATCATTGGCAAATATTGATTAGACTCTCATTTTGGGCCAGGTGCTGGACCAGGCACTGGCCAAGGGCAAGAGGCCCAAATGCCAGTTAAAGACCCAAGAGTGGTGTGCTGCTGGGGAGGGCGAGGAACCCAGGGCGGGCAGCTAGAGCCACCTAGCAACTCTGTAATACTTCCACATGCACACCAAGTAGGGATGGGGTATTTCCAGTCTGCTAGCAGACCCTGGGAAAGGAGGGTGAGAGCCAGGGAGCGGGGCTCAGTGCCAGGCCTTTCCCTGGCTCCCTGGCTTTGGACACAACGTCACTGCCCCAGCCGATTTTTCTCCCTTGGTGGAGAAATTGGGTAAGTAGCTAGTAAAAGTAGTGCCAGATAGGGAAGTCATAGCCTGGGCCCACACCTGGGGGACAGACATACAAACAGCCTTTTGTTTCCTTTTCTTGAGGAGATCCCTCTTAACTTGCAGAGTTTGGTAAGACACTAATCCCCTTTCTCTGCCTTCCCCACCTCCAGCCCTGCCCTCCTATCTCGGGTCTTAGAGCTAGTGCCTCCGGCAAGGTCAGATCTCATTATATGCGCCCTCCTCGCAGAGGGTTCAGTCCCTGGCATAGAGCACCACCCTCCCCCATAGCTGGTAGGTAGTGTGCTTGTTTGCTTCCTCTGTGCCTGTCATCTGCTCTTAAGATTTGCACCCTGATACTGAGCCTGAATAAAGGACCACTGCCCCTTAAGGGAGTTCGCTGTCTGCCCTTGGGTGTTAAGGAGAATGCAGGGATCTCCTACCTCTACATTGTTCCATGGCTTTCATTTTTGCCCCTGATGTTTAGGTTTTTTTAAAAAAAAAATTCCAGCCAGGCTTGGTGGCGCATGCCTTTAGTCTCAGCACTTTGGAAACAGAGGCAGGCAGATCTCTGAGTTTAAGGCCAGCCTGGTCTAGAGAGTGAATTCCAGGACAGATAAGGATGGATGGAAAGAAAGAAAGAAAGAAAGAAAGAAAGAAAGAAAGAAAGAAAGAGAGAGAGAGAGAGAGAGAGAGAGAGAGAGAGAGAAAGAAAGAAAGAAAGAAAGAAAGAAAGAAAGAAAGAAAGAAAGAAAGAAAAAAATTTTTAAAAACTTCACCCCATCATTGAAAATACTGAAGTCTACCCAGTGGGTTCTGATGTATGTGCAGCAGTATCATCATGGTATCATCATAGTATCATCATGGTATCATCAGGTTGGGTTGGTGGTAGCATTTGTATTGTTTTATTGCTTACGGTGCTAGAAATGGAAGCCAGGGCTTTGCACATGCTAGCAAATGCTCTCCTGTGGAGCAACATCCCAGCCCTTCAGCCATATGCACTAAGGAAATACACGTGTGCTTGGAAGCATGTGCTGGACTCTTCAACACTAGGTCACTGTATGCATTTTCAGTTCACATTATATTACTACAACAGTGTATAACTAGAAGAGAGCACCATCCATGGCTTGGGCTGGTGCCCAATGTGTTCAGGCTGTCGTCAGTGTCCTTGAGATCCAGAGTGAAGTTGGACATACCCCAGGGGCTCCTGGTTAACAAGATCTGAACTTTTAAAGGCCATGTAATGCTTCCAACTCTCCCAGCAAGCAGCAGCCCTCGTGATCAGTAAATATCCAGGGCGCTTGTCTCAGCAGATTTCACTGGGCTCCCCAAACAGGCTGAAGCCCAGAAAAGACCAAGATCCCTGTGGGTTCAATGTGCAGAAGCCGCCGTCAGAGCAAGACGTAATTAGATAGGTGCTGGCAGGGATTTCTGAAAGAGGGAGGAGAGTCTTAGAGAGAGGCTTTTCTTTCTTAGTTCCTGGGAAAATTATACTCAGCAGGTTTATTCAATAAAGTGTTCTCACCACATACTTTGCACCGTAATGACTTACAAATTGCATGCTAATTTTGCCACAGTTAAATCATTCCAGGCTTTATCCTGCAAAGAAAAAGATGGACTCTGTAATGAAACAGTATCCACAGGACTTGACATCTTAAGCAGACCAACTGTTTCCTCAGCATCCAGAACTCCCTTGAAGATGTGGGTGACGGGGTGGGGTGGGGTGGGGTGCGTGACCCCGCGCTGCAAGTGCAGGTGCAGACAGTGAGAGCCCGACTGCTGCTGCTCTACTAACTGTGCTGGAAGCTTTGGAAAGCAAGCTTTAAAAAGGAGAGCGCATCTGCCGCATCCTGCCGAGAGTCCTCTCAGCTCTTTAGACCAGTGCCTCACAGACTTTCAGCCAGTAAATTTGTCAGTAGAAGCTAGTGGGCGAGGGGAGGGCTTCGTGGTATCTTTTCCTCTCCCTCCTCCTCTATTGGATGCCCACAGTTTCAGGCATGTCTCCTGCTTCTCTGCCACTCTCTTCTAGTCACTGGATCTGCATTCTGCCACTCACGTCACAGTGTGGCCTTGAGCACTGTTCTGCCTTTCTGACCCTGGATCTTCACTTGGTGAAGCTAATCCCTCACCTCCCTGGCACGTCCCAGACCTGTTGTAGGGTTTACTAGGATCAGGGCTGTGCCTCTCACCCCTCTGCAGGCTCACAGCCAGCTACACCTGAGTGTCACCCATAGGCTCTTCTGACTCATTAAGTCGTACCTAGAGTGGGAACACTCTCGGGCCATTCACCAGTGTAACAGATTAGACCTGGAAGCCGTCTGCTTACTCCTGCCACACATCCATCAGGCAAGCTCTCCCTGGAGTAGCATCCTCCAACCCCCTTCTCACTGCCAAGGGCTTCATCGCAGGTGACGGTCATCGCTTCCTTTTGATTTCACACAGCACCCACCTGACGAGTCTTCCTAGTTCTAGGAGTGTGCCCTGTGGTTCTCTCTCACCCTTGCCCAGAGAATGTCTAAGTGGATTTTCACTTAGACCATCTCCCCAATCACACACACACACACACACACACACACACACACACACACACACACACCGATGAACCAGTGTTGTGATACCATCTTCTTGTAGGTGAATCTATACTAGACCCTGCCACATCCCTTACCCATCACTATATGAAGAAACCACTTGTACCTCCCTGAACTTGTGCATCCTCAAATCTGCAAGAACCAGGCATGGTGGTGTGCACCAAAATCCCAGCATTTAGGAGCCTGAGGCGGGAGAATCTCAAATCCAAGGCTAAAACAAACCCCTGCCAGACATTTGCCCATTATGCCTTGTCTGCCTAAGAACACTTCTCTGCACCCTGTCTTCTGCACCCTCCTCTGCCGCAGCTGACTAGCCCCTCGGTAGCCTTCAGTGCTTGGGTGTGCAGACAGTCATCGATGTGTGTAGAGTGCCTGTCACATACCAAGCAGCTACAGTAGGATTCTCTCCCAGTTCTTAGAAAAGCCCATCCCTGGGAATGCCTGGAGCTTCTCCTTGGTGTCTAAGCACACCTGCACAGCAGCCTCGGTGGAGACTGGAGACTTGCTTTCCACCCAGGGGTCACAGGGCCTCCCTTGAGCTCACTGCTACAGTACACTCACTGGTGAGAGCATGCGTGTAAGAGCACTGATCTTGTGCTGTGGGACCTAAGCACGAATAGTCCTTGGCTTAAGAGGAGACTGTTTGTCAGAACTATTGTCACGAGTGGTTCTGACCTGCATGCTGGTCCATCTTTCTCTAAACCAATGGAGTCTTCACTAGTTGGGTTTGATCGTACTTTCTCCCCGAGTAGAATCATCATTTTCTGATAACACCTGCTGTGGTGAACGCTCTGCTTCTCAGTACTGGCTGGCTGGTTCTCCATTGTCAAAAGGAGCAGTGGGATGCTTGAGGTTTTGTTTGTTTGTTTTTAGGGAAAAGAAGGCACCATGGTACTGGGGAGCCTGGTATAACCCAGCTTAAGCACCAGCTCTGCCACACACAGAGTGGAAAGTGCTCTGTGTTGTAGGATGAGTGAGGCTGCTTGTGCGAACCTGGCACAAGCAAGTGTGCTGTGTGTAGTCAGCCTCTTCCTCGTGAGCAGGGCCCTGGCCTGAGAGCCTTGGGTTCTTCTGGAGCTGCTGTCCGTCCGTTGGCTATGAGCTCGCTCTCTCACTCTCTCTCCCTCCCTCTCTCTCCCTCTGTCCCTCTCTCCCTTCCCCCCCCCCTCACTGTTTCCCAGCCTCAGCTTTCCCCAGCTGAGAAGACACAGCTCCTAGGATCCTTCTCGAGTTACGTGCCGTTTTAGGAGCTTTTGGAGGAAGGACTTGTTTGGGGGTGTTCACACCTCCCTTGTCTCCATTTACCACTTCATCTCCCAGCTTGCCTAGGACTTGTTGAATAAGCTGGCAGGCATCACTGGATCATGGGGTGTCCTTGCCTGTGCCTACAGAGCAGGCACTGCCAGTCGGGGTGCATGTTGAGGTTCAGAGGGATCTGTATTGGCTTCACAGCAGCCTCTTTATGACTGTCCCCTTCCATCAGCCAGGGACAACTCACTGCCTGTCAAGGGCAGATTAGAAATGGCATCCTCAGAGCACTTGGAGGGCTTGTGACCAGAGAGAGGCACGTGGGAAGCTGGTGGTTCAGTTGTTTCCAAAGACAGATTAACATTTAAAGCGGAGCTGCAGCTGAAGGAGAGAACACACCAGCCTGCCATAATAGCACCTTGACGCTCCACATTCCACCTCCGTGGTATCTTTGGCGATGAATCTGTTTATTTTAGCAACCCTCCGACAGGCTTATGCTGCTGGGAACTGCAATCTGTTCCACTTACAATGCACCATTCACTCAATTACCATCTAAGATTTTATCCCAGCCCTCTTGTACAGAATGAACAAAACAAAACCTATCAGAGTGTCTTCTCACTCTGTCTCTCAAATTGCATATGGAATTTTCTAGTCTAGCTATATTTTCCCCAGCTCCAACCCACCTCGCTTTTACAGGATCTCGTGTATATGCCAGGCTAGCATTAAAATCTGCTGTGTTGCCAAAGATAGCCCTCAGTTTCTGGTCTCCCTGCCTGTACCTCCCAAGTGCTGGGATTACAGGTGTATGCTACCACAATGGGGTTGCTGAGGATCAAAGCCAGGGCTTCATGAGCATGAGGTGGGAGGCACACACTCTCCAGATGGACTACATCCCTGCCCTTCTCTCATTTTTAAGTTACTGTACTGGGAGAGAAAGACAGGCCAAGACACCCTATGTTTAATGCCCTTGATTTACATTAATTCCCACGTAACTTAAACACAGTGATCTGGTGCTCACCAGCTGATGCTGGAGCCGGTCCATGCTAAGATTTTCTGTTCTTTTGCATTATGAAAGGAAACACAGGCTTGGAGGCAGCGTGTGAGCCTCTCTGCTCGCCTCTCTGCTCTGCCTCCACCACTCACTACAGCTGAGCTTTGTGGCATAAGGAGACCAGAGGTTCCAGTAGGGTTCAGAGGAAGAAATGTGACTTACTCAGGACAGTGCCTGGCATTCAGGAAATGGTGCCACTTTAGCTCAAAGAGAAGAGACTAAAGGAAAGAAAGGCCTTGCACCAGGGAAGCATGCCGCATTGTCTCCCACTGGAGGTCTGCAACAGTCACATGACATGTCTCAGCTTTTCCATCTGGAATTTGAAGGTGCCACCTGCAGCATGTGCCCAGCAAGGAAGGCTTTGCTTAGGGAACTTCCTGCTGCAGCTGACGGCAGTCACTTTCACTTCCTGTGTGGAATGACATATAAATCCCTGCTTCTTTTGCTTCCCCTAAGCAGAGAGGACATGCGTGTGTTCTGTGTCCTCAAGCCCATATCCCAGTATTATAACGAGCTAGATAAGGTACCATCCCAACAGGTCAGCCTCAGTGCACACCACTTTCTGTGGCGCTTCTGAAACTGCTAGGGTGGCCACCTGGCCTTCAGAAGCCAACCTCAGTCTCAGCTCCGCATGGTCAGTGCAGCGGCGGCGGGCATGCCTTTCCTGCAGGTGAGCCATCCTCCTCTCTGAGATCTGCATTTTAAATTCCGCTTTCCAGTCCAAAAGGCTGTATATTTGGAGTTAAACATTGAATGGACTGATGGGGGTGCTCCAAGAAAAGGGGAAGAGGAACAGATGGAGCTTGGTGTCTCTCTCTCTTGGGTCTGTTCTTTCTAGAAAGCAGTATGGAGAAGCCCTTGGGCATAGTGTCCTGTGCAGTGAAGAGATCAGGTTACAGGGAACGTGTGACAGGAAGCACTGCCGGGCGGGCGCTGGGTCATTAGAGGAGCACAAGCAGATGGCCCCGCCTCGTTCCCGAGCCCCGTCCTCTTTATCATCTTCGTCTGTTCTTCTGAAATGAGTGCCTGCTGGTCGCTGATGGGCCTGTGTGGAGATCACAGTAGCAGGTCTGTGTCCCAGTGCTGCTGGCCTGGCCCGGGGAGGTGGCCCTGCTTGAGCCAGTGTGTCTTCTACCATGGGGAGTAAGGAGTGACTGTGCCTGACACCAGAGGCCACCTGCAGGGGCTCAGCTGCTCCCTTCAGTGGGTGGGTGATGTAGCCAGGGTCATTATTCATCCTGCCTTCTGTGTTCCTATCACATAGTGATCTATCAGAACTAAGTGAACGGCTGAGCACCCGGAGCTCAGCATCGAAAGCCACTCCCCTGTTCCTTCCCATGGTCTGTCCTTGCCTGACGCTCCACCACCGCTCTCCAGGCCAGCCAGGCTGACGCCTCTTCACCATTATTTCTGTCTGTTTGTTTTGTAGTGTTTTGTTTGTCTTTGAGAAGTGGCCTCATGGTGTAGACCAGGCTGGCCTCATCAAAATCATAGAGATCCACCTTTTTGTTTATCTAGAATGTCCTATGAGACTCAGTCATAGGACTGAGGCAGTCAGAGGCTCTGCCTATCTGTCTCCCTCAGGCCTTGTCTAGACAGGATTCATGCTGTCTTTAGAGATGGTTTGCTCCTGTGTGTCAAGTTCCTTACACTGTAAGTGCCTCAGAAATGTGTCGTATTGCTGGGCAGTGACAGTGCACGTCTTTAATCCCATCACTCAGGAGGCAGAGGTGGGTGGAACTCCGTGAGTTCGAGGCCAGCCAGGGCTACATCATTTCTGTCTCAGAAAATTGAAGGAAAAAAAAGAAAGAAAGAAAGAAAGAAATGTGTACTGTCGTGTCCACCTTTGTGATCCCAGCTCAGCACTCATTCCCTGGCACAGTTAGGTGTTGGGTGGAGGAATACCAGGATTCCAGTCCCTCCAGAAGCTTCCTTCCTTCCCTTTCTTCTTCTCTCTTAACTTTGAATTTTTCTTTCTTTTTTTACCTGCCTTAGGGTAATAATCTTGCTACTGGATACCTAGAAAGGCCAGGTCCTGAATTCTACTGGAATCCTTTCCACACAGGTGGATCAGACAAGTGTCCCATCCTTAGGGAGTCTGTATTCTGTTAACGGGCAATTATGTAATAATGAGCAATTTCACCTCCATGTGCCTTGGTTTCTGATTTGTACAGCGGGATTAATAATCCCTTCCCTCTCCCCTTTAATTTCGCTCATAAGGACATGTGTGTAATAAGGCTTTAAACTCTACAGCCATGCAGAAATGCATGGTATGGGCACCGAATGCTTTTGTGAGTGGAAGTCAGGAGTTGATTTCCTGCCTGTCCCCATCCCACCTCCCTCCCCCAGGCAGGAAGTTAGGATCTGAGTGAGAAGAGAATAAGGCTCTTTATAAACTGTAACATCAGTGGTGCTCGTGACTACCAGGTCAACATTAACAATTACCAGATTGCCAAGGAGTTGGTTACTAAATGAGGCTGAGGATTGGTGGTGGTGATCCCCAGACAGAGTGGGTCTGCAGCCTGCAGCCCTCTGTGCCTTGTAGACAGGCCTTTAGGGGCGAGATGAAAAGTAGCCTTGTGTTGCTGCAGGCTGGCCCCCCGGGTAAATAAAGAAGTGCATTATCTGCAACTAAGTGGTCTCTGAAGGGCTCCTGCTGGAGATTGACGGCCATGTGCTAAGCCTTCCCATTCCACTGTCCCCGGGGCTCTGTCAGTGACAAGAGCCTCTGTTGTCAGAAAGAACCATGGCCATAAAAATAGCCAGGGAATTAGGAAATGGGCCGTCAGACTCAGGCTCACAGGGAGAAGCCAGCCCTTTTATAATATTCGCCCTGGGCCCCACCCAGCTTCCTGGAGCCCATAGTCCTCCCTGATGTCCACTGCCGCACAGATGATGATGACAGAGTCTGGAGAGGTGTACAGGGAGAGGTCATGTTGTCTCGGGTGCTTGAGGGGTTTGGGGGGGAAGAACAAGTGGTAAACCTAAATCATCAGGGAAGGTTCTCTGGAACAGGTTGCTTAAAAACAGGCTTGAGAGTCACTCAGGTCCATGTTGGGAAACATGAGGCCAAGCTGGGGGAGAGACTTCTCCCAGCAGTCCTTGCTGCTTGTCCACAGATGGTGAGAGTGGGGGGGTGATATTCTAGAAGTGATGCTGTGATGATCACATGAGTGATCATTAAAAGCTGTTGAATCGCATGCTGTAAATGGGAGAATGGTATGGTTTGTGCACGGTATCTCTGTAAGCCTGTTTTGTTGGGGATTTGTTTTCTTAAATAAGAATTGGCTGCAAAGGGAGAGAGGTGCAGACAGTCTGGCAGGTCTGGGAGAGAGCCTGGCCTCACTTAGGAGGTGTAGAGAGGGTGATGAACTTGTGGGAAACAATGGGAACGTGGATCTCACCCCGGACATAATGGAAGCAAGGGGTGCGTGTGCAGTGCTGTTCTCTGGACCCTGAGGCAGGATGGGGAGAAAAGGACCAGGCTCTTGGGATTCAGAACAGAGAGGGTGTGTCTTACAGAGAAGTCACGAGGGAAGGCCCAATTGGGAGAGTAAAGAGTGGGTAGGCTGAAGCAGCTCATTTCCTGAAGTCAAGGGGGCAGGCATAGAGGAGGGGAGGGGAGGGGAGGGGAGGGGGTGGAGGTGGACCAGAGGATTTTATAAAGAACTGACAGATGAGTTGAAAGTCCCCTGACACACAGAAATGATGGAATGATGGCTGTGTGAGAAGAGAACCACTAATTCCCTTCATGTGGTCATTACACTTTGTCACTGTGGCCCATACCCATGTTCAAGTATGGAATGTCAAACATTTGTGTGTGTGTGTGTGTGTGTGTGTGTGTGTGTGTGTGTGTGTGTGCGCGCGTGTGCGCGCGCGCAAATGCATATGTGTATACATGTACGGGGTAGGGAGGTCAGGGGTCGACATGTCTCCCATAATCACTCTCCTTTTTTTTCTGAGACAAGTTCTCTCTCTCAACCTGGAGCTCACACCTTTAAGGACTTGGGGGCAGAGGTAGATAGAACTCTGTGAGCTTGAGGATAGCCTGGTGTACATAGCAAGATCCAGGACACAGAGAGATCATTTCTCAAACAAAAAAATAAACTAAATTTTAAAAAAGAAAAAAGCTGACACTAGCTTAGATGATTCATGTCCCTTCAGCTTTTCTGGGGTAGATGAGATCAGAAAGGAAAGTGATCTTGGAACTTGCCTTCTGTGGCCTCCATGGTCCACGCAGAATGAGGAATACCAGAAAGATGCTTCAGGACTGAGGGAGGAGGGCCGGTGGGGACGAGGCTTTCCCTGCTGTGTGGTGACTGTCATGTGCCCAGGCTGGAGGCTGTCCTCTCCCTGTCCAAGCGCTGTCCAGCGTTTATGCCGTGCTTGTCTGTTGTCAGGACATAGTGCGACGAGGGGAGATCATAGACAATGACATGGAGGACGAGTTCTACTTGCGGCGCCTGGATGCAGGGCTCTTCATTCTCCAGCACATCTGCTACATCATGGCCGAGATCTGCAACGCCAATGTCCCCCAGGTAGGAGGACCCCTGCCGCCTTCCTGGCTGGCCACCTGCACAGATAGAAGCACAGTGCTCTCCGGAGTCCCCTGCCTATGGGTCCTCTGCTTCGGATGGGGTGAGGATGACACTGTACCCTGGTGATTTCTTCCCCATCCCATTCTTTCCTTCCTTATTAGATTCGCCAGCGGGTTCACCAGATCCTGAACATGCGTGGCAGCTCCATCAAGATTGTCAGGCACATTATCAAGGGTGAGTTGGGTGCTGCTGGGTTGCATCTCTGGGGGCTACTCGGGGGCTTGCTGGACCCCATCCCTGGAAACCGGTGCCCCAGATGTTCTGGACTGAAAGCAGCAATCTCCACTTCACCATGCCAGGTCACCTGTGTCAAGTTCAGACGATTAGTCTGTTCTGTTTCTCTCCCGTTCCAGCTCCACAACCTAAACACACAGATACGAAGCACTGAGGCTCAGGACCATCTGCTTTTAAAGCACACATGGGGCGGGGAGGTGGCTCAGCTAATCGATGCTCGCCTCATAGCGTGAGGACTTGGGTTCAGATGCCCACCACCCCTGAGCAAGGCCTGGCACACATTGGGAGGCGGAGACAGGAGGATCCCTGGAGCTTGCTGGCCAGCCAGCCTCCCTGAATCAGTCAGTTCAGGTTCCCTGAGAAAGGTGTCCAGCTTCAACCTCTGGCCTCTACATGTCCTCACACACAAACGTGCATGCACACACAAATGTGTATTCACACATTACACCACACACTAAAGCCAAAACAGCAGAAAACAAGGACATGGTTCCTAACTGCATAGTAGGGCAGAGAACAGGGACATGGTTCCTAATGCATGGTAGGGCAGAGAACAGGGATGTGACAAGAGGCGACTGGAGCGATCCAGGCTGTGCTCTGAGGTGGCGTCATCTTAGCAGGGCTTGCCTCTCACCTGTGCCATCATCATCCCTTCCCTTTTTCACACTGAAGAATATGGGAAGATTGAGCAGGGTGCTGCTGGCTTTTTAGTGAGTGCTCAGGGAGAGCATCCCTCCTTCCTGATTCTCTACGGCATCTCCCAAGTGCCCTTGGGTCTTGGTCTGGAGCTGACCCGGCTAGAGTAGCTCTGGAGAGGCCTGTGGTCACCCCAGTGAGCCTCAGTCACGGGCAGGACTGTCTGCTGAGCTCAGGCTGCAGCAGCAACATGGGCCACTTAGACACTGAGACATGGTGGGCTTCGATGGCCAGGATGGTGACTCCACAGTCCAGGATGGTGCTGGCGTGGTAGAGTAGACAGAGCCACTCTCCTCTCTGGGCCTTGATCTGCCCACTGCCAAGGACTCGGAGCCTTTGCCTTTCAGTTGCTCATAGGCCCTTGCAGGTGAGAGAATGGAAGCTGTCCACATGGAGAAGAGGGAGGCTGCGGGGCCAGCTCCGGGTCGGCCTCTCCAGGTCGGCCTCCTGCTCAGACTCTGTTGAAGGAGTTGAAGGAGGTGGCTGTGGTTGGTGATGGGAGCTCTTTGAGTCTCAATAAGCTCAATAAATGATGGTCGTAAAACATTAGTTAATTATGCTCATCATTGCCATCAGTGAGGCTCAGCTGAAGGCCTGTGGGAGGCCTCACAAGAGACGTGGCATGAAGCTGGTCTGTGGGGCTGAGACAGCGACATTCCAGGAGGGAGGAGCAGTGTGAGCGAACGCACGGGACTGGAAGCCATGTGCTTGGCACAGCCTCACGGGGCTGCGGCATGGTACCTGCTGTGTCCATTCTGCTGGTGGACAGTTACAAGGCCTTGGCATCTGCTCTTTTCTCCAAAGAGGAGGGGGTAGGTAGGGTGGCCATGGCCCTATGGGGGGACCCTGGGTGTTCCCTTCAGCATCAGAGCCTATGATGGGCTAGTGTCAGCCAGCCTCCTCCGAGGGCGGGGCTGTGGTGACTGCACCTCCAGCCTTTAAATGGCATTTACTGCCAACACCCACGAATGCAATTAGAGCTTCTGATTACCCTCAGCTCTGCTGTCTTGCATTCAGGCTTCTCCCTGCACCTCCATCCCTCTAGTCAAAACAGCGAGCTTCCAAGAAGGAAAAAGTGTTGGTAGCAGCTTGAAACATAGTAGGTGGATGTTTTCCTCTGAACTGCTCCGCGTATACCTTAGGTCATTCAAAACATCCCTCTTAAGCCCGCTTCCGCTTCCGCCACCCTCTGCTGGCTCTCCCTAGGTGCTGATAGGTATTCCCTGAGGGTCGGGCAGGGGAGAGGCCTGGGGCAGGGGAGAGGCCTGCACAACTGCTCTCTGCCGTGCCTTCTGACCAGCCCGTACCCTCCTTCCATACCCAGTTCTCTGAGCACATGCCCGGCCAGCACTGCAGGGGGTCCGCCCATCCTGCCTCCAGACTCTGTCTTGAATCCATCCCCTCCTCTCCCTCCATCTGTATGCCTTCCAAGCCCTTTATCACAGTCAGTAATTGTTTTTATTTATGCGTTGTTTACTCATTTGATCTGTCTCGTGCATTAAAATGGAAGGTCCATGATGTAAGGCATTGTTGCTGCCTGGTCACGTGCTCCTACCTCCTGGGGCAGTGGGGCTCATAATGGGAACCCAGCAGTGTTTTCAACACTGCTCATCGAAGCCGTCCTCTGATAGCGATTAATGGAGCACACGTCTCCTAAGGATATCCCAGGCGAGGAGCAGAGGCCAGAGATTAGGCAGGCTTCGGTGATCTGGACTAGATCCCAGCAGGTGGGGCAGTGGTATGATGTCAGGTTATTAATTCTTTGGGTACATGGTGAGTTTGGGACACATGTGGTAAGCACATCACCTTGTTTGCCAGCAGCCAGTAGACATCTCACTAGAGCTCACAAGGTGGTTTGGGCGTTTGAAGCCGTTAGTGTGCAGGTGAGTTACAGGCAGAGAACTGGACACCACTGCTTGGGTGAGAAGGCCTGCAACATGAGGATGACCATTATAGTAAACGGTCTCAGCCTGGTCCTGCAGGCTTGCTCTGCCTCCCGCATGCCGGGGTGGGGGGTCTCCCTGTTCCCTGCGGTCCAGAGCCTGTCCCACACACATGAACAGGCTGCAGAAGGACCTGCGGGCTAGTCCTCGGCAGTGTGCCGTCAGTGTGGAGATCAGAGGGACGCTTGAGTGAACTGGGGCTGGCTGTGTGCAGCCACCCCATGAAGCCTGCCCTGCTCTCCTTTCCACCCCTGCCTCTCCCCACCTCACCCTCAAAATGAGTGAAGAAGAAACAAAGCCTCATAAAGGAGACCAGCTCATCACTCTGTCTGCTTTGATTTTCATTTTGTTTTTCAGTTTGGGTTGCTTCCTTTTTTTTTTTTTTTTTAACATACTAATTAGATGAGAGCTTTTTTCTTTGATTTTATGGCCTACATATTTCCTAAGTTTTGCTGGCAGGATGACAGCTGATGTATCCCTTGAGGTCTCAGGAAACCGCTGATGAGGCAAGCCCGGCAGGGGACTTTTCCCAGGGTTTTCAGTCCCCTTTTCATGGTTTTCCTCCCTCCTTTTCTGTCGGGGGTGCCAAGAGCACGGGAATAATTGATGGCTCATTAAAGCCCTGCTTTCCACAGACTGCTTACTCGGCGCTCCCGGGTCCAGCCATCCCCAACCAGGCAGACAGGCCTGAAGACCACAGGCCCTTGAAGGAAGTGAGAAGGGCAGTCCCCACTGTGGGCTCCTTCCTGCCTCCTTCCTTGAGAGCTGGCACGGAGCAGAGCATGCTGTCCACTGCAGCACGAGCTGTGCACCAAGGTGGACCTCCAGGCCCCTTCCTCTGGGACGGGCCAGAAATCCAACTCCAAAGGAAGGGTCTCCCGACCTGCTCTTAGCCACACTTCTTAGACTTGGTTGTTTTGGTTTTAGGGGTTTGTTTTGCTTATTCTTGTTTTAATTTTTGAGACAGGGTCTCCCTCTGTAGCCTAGGAAGATCTTGGACTTGTGATCTTAGACTTGTGTAGCCTCCTGAGCAGCTGTGATTTCAGACCCCTGACAGGCTTAGCCGCACTTTTGCCATGTGTTACGTCTGGTCCACCAGAAGCCCTGGAGTCAGGATGCTCACTGAGCACAGGACACCAAGACTGCTGGGGTGAAGGTCGTCACCATGTCACACGTCACTCGTGCCTGTTGTGAGGCTGAAGTGCTTTGGTTGTCTAGGTGCGAGGACACGTTCATTGCATGGAGGCCTTGCTTCCTCGGCCTGGAGCTGGCAGCAGCCTAGACTGAGGGAGCAGCAGGAAGCCATGGCTGTCACACCAGCTAAAATGGCCGGCCGTGAGCCCATCAGCACCCGCAACGGTTTCCTTTCTCAGAGGGTATACTCAGTAAGTTCTCCTGGCCCAGCAGAATGTCCTGCTGAAGCACGTCACCCACCCCGGTGTTGTCAAGCAAGCACTGTGGACCTGAGGCACCTGCCTCGGCAGGTTCTGCTCCTGCTTGGTTGTATGGAGCTGCTGGCCTGCCCACCCTTCCCACCTCCCTCATCCTGAATCTGACTGAGCTGTGTGCACTGGCCCAGGCCCCTGCCTGGGAACCCGCTTTCCCTCTGCCCTCCGTGCCCTCCCTCTCCCTCTCAACATAAACAGAACAGCTTGTATTCCATGTCTGTGTGGTAAACCCGCTGTCTACAGTCTGCTTTAATATTTATGCGTTCGGCACCGCCGCCTGGGTTTGAGCTCCATCAAAGCCCCTGTCCTAAGAGCATTTCAGATGCTGTGGAAGTAGGGAAGGGAGTTGATGTCTGCCGGCTCCCTCTCTCTAGCCCACCCCTCTTCCCCTTCCCTTCCTCACCCCAGAGTGCTCCCTTCAGCTAGCATCTCTCCTCTTCACACACAGCAAAGAGGATGCTCCCCAAGACCTCTGGGAGGAATCTGTTCAATATTTATCAACTGCTGCAGCAGCTGAAATAACGGGCAGTAGCCAGCACCAAGGGCTGCTCCAACCAGAACTCCAGAAACAAAGATGGAGGCTGGGGGCCCGGACGATGGCCCCGCTGTACTGTGGGTACAAATGGCCAGACGTAGGGACAGTGGAGGAGCCTGGCCTGGGTCCTTGTACCTGCTTCCAGGTGTGGCCATCTCCCTGGGGACTCTGTCCAGTCCCTGCCCCTTGGCTTACATGTGTTTCTGAGAGCTGCTCTGTGACCTGACAGAGGAGGGGGACCCAGCCAGTCCACCCCACACACATCCTGGCCACTGGGGCCACCCTCGTGGAGCAGCTTTGCGAAGTTCCAGGAGCAGCTTTTCCGGAGGTTAGGAGTAGGCAGAGCAGGATGTTGCTTAGGTCAGCAAATGCCACTTTGGGGACAAGCCCCCCCCCTTCCCCCCTACCTCTTTCCACTGTTCGTATTGACTCTGGGTAAATTCCAGCTCCTCACACAGCCCATGCTTAGGCAGGCCGCCTCAGTTCCTTCGGATCCTTGGTTGCTGCCTCTGAGCAGGACCGTTGGCCTGCCTGTGTCTGTGGCTGCAGGATTAAATCAGCCATGTCTGTAAAACCTGCTACCCAGTAAGTGGGACCGTTCCCAGACTGGGCCCATGAGCCAACCTTGCCTGGCCCTGCCACAGTCTCACTGAGAGACCTGCCAAGGTGGCTGTGGGGACAGGACATTCACAGCGTTGGCAGAGAGAGCTCAGCAAGACCCAGACTTGCTTTCTGTCCTGTGCATCTGGGATGAGGCCCCAGAGAAGTGACTGGAGTACCCGTTGAAACAGTAGAGGGGTCACACTGGGACAGCAGTGTAGGGCCTGGTACCTCCCAGAGTGCTTTGCTGATCCAGACAACCAAGCAGGACCTGCCACTCGCTGACTGAACCCTGAGCAGTCCTCCCCCAGTCTCTTCTGAGGTCCTCAGCAAGCCTCCCTTCCCCTCACAGCTTCTGGCAGCCACCATGTATACCCTCATTGGGAAGTAGGCATTGCAAAAGCAAATTCCCATCTCTGTCTCTCTCTCTGTCTCTCTCTCTGTCTCTCTCTCTCTCTCTGTCTCTCTCTCTCTCTGTCTGTCTGTCTCTCTCTCTCTCTCTCTCTCTCTCTTTCTCTCTCTCTCTCTCTCTCTCTCTCTCTCTCTCTCTCTCCTTGCCCTGCTATACTAGAAATTGAATGCAGGGCCTTGCCTGTGCCAGCCAAGCATTCTAACACACACCAAGTTTTTTTTTTAATTTATTTTATATATATATATATATATATTTTATTTTACAATACCATTCAGTTCTACATATCAGCCATGGGTTCCCCTATTCTCCCCCCTCCCACCCCCTCCCCTCACCCCAGCCTACCCTCCATTCCCACCTCCTCCAGGACAAGTCCTCCCCCGAGGACTGCGATCAACCTCACACCCCAAGTTTAAGGCAGCTGAGTGAGACCCAAACCCTGCATTTCTAGGATGTTCTCACATGTTGTCATACATACTGCTGATCTCACATATGTCTTCACACTGCAAAGCACAAACCAGAGCACAGCTTACATGCCAGGCATCGCTTGCCTGTTTGTGCTACTATAACAAAATGCTTGAGACTGGATTCTTTATTATAAAGAAAGAAATCTTTTCCCTTGAAGTTCTGGGGGCAGGGAAGTCCAAGACCAAAACTGGCCTTTGGCATCTGATGAGAGACAGGCCAAAAACATTCTCTGTCCCCACATGGCAGAACAGAGGGGCCTTACATGTTCCCCAGGGCCCTTCTATAAGAGTTGCATCCCATTCATATGGGGGTTGAGAGCCATAGCATGAACTGATGAGGGGCACAGATGTTCAAGCACATTAGTGCCTGCTAGGCTTGTGTTGAATGAAGGGTGAGGAGAGATGTACTCAGAGAAGACATGAGCCTGGAAAGGTAAAACAGCCTCAAGGACTCACGACTACAGCTGCCACAAAGAGCTGGCCCCCAGTGGCTCCTTGGTGCACGCTGAGATTTGGGAGCAGTGTGGAAAGACACAGCTCAGGGAACTACATACATGGTCCAGCCTAACTCACCCTGTTCTTTTCCCCCAGAGTACGCAGAGAACATTGGGGACGGCCGGAGCCCTGAATTCCGAGAGACTGAGCAGAAGCGCATCTTGGGCTTGTTGGAAAACTTCTAGAACGCTGGGTGGAGTGTGTCTCGGACCCCTGGATCCCTCCTGGAAGCCGTTTTTAGACTTGTGTGACTTGAACAAATTAAAGCTAGTTTTGGTATTCTTGGGCTGACATTCAGTGTGAAAGCCTCCCCATCAACTCCGTCACACGGGCACACCTAAGGAAGGCCAGAGCTGGCCTCACCCCGACTGCCCTGTCCTAGGGAGTGGGGAGGGTGTAGATGATAGGGCAGCCGGATCTGACTTGACACTGAGAGGCTGGTGGTGACAGGAGGCCCCTGGTGTCATGGCATGTGCAGGAGCTGTTCGTGCACAGCACCTTGGGGAGTACTCTGAGCCCAGCACCGCAGGCTCTGGGGGCTGCAGGGTACAGAGAATTGCCCTCATAGCAAGCGGTCCACCACGGCTCAGTCCACAGTGCTTCTGGCGTACTATGAGAGGGCCAGCACTGACCTAAAACACTACAGTGCTCAGCATTGTCTACACTTAATCTCATGTCCTGTGAGGGCATGTGGCACAGTGAGGCATTCTGAGAGAGGCCACAGTCACAGCCTTTATTACATAAAAGTCTGTTAAAATTTGCTATATAATGATTTGTTGTTGGTTACTATGTTAGACTTTGTTTTAAGTGTTTAATGGTAAACAGTGCACCACCCCCACCCCCACCCCCACAAACACACACTCTGTACTAAGCACAGCCTGAGACGTACTGGGGTGCTGAAGGTCTCCACGGGTTAGGAGGCCATGTAGTATCAGATGGCTGGGCAGTGGTGATTCATGCCTTTAATCCCAGCACTCAGGAGGCAGAGGCAGAAGAATCTCTGATTTGAGGCCAGCCTGGTCTACAGAACAAGTTCCAGGACAGCCAGGGCTACACAGAGAAACACTATCTCAAGAAATGCCCCCCCAAAAAAAAAAATCTGGGAATGGCCCTGGTGCTGGTGTTTTAAGCTCATGAGAGAGGTTCTGAGTCTGGGGGTCAGGGGAGTGACAGGATGACCCCAACCTTACCCAACTGTGACCCATTGGATGTGTGGTTTTGACCTCTTGTGACAGACATCTCCAGAGAAGGCTGACAGTGCCCCAGTGCTCATGGGAATGAAGAGTCCATGATGACAGATGTGGTGGGCACATTCAGTGCTGACTTCCTTCCATCTTGAGTGGCTGTGACTTGGGAAGTGTGGTCTCACCTCCTGGCTGAGGTGAAACTCCTCCTCTCCTACAAACATCGCAGTTGGCCTCAGAGGGGAATCCTCCAGTGCCGGAGTGTGTGGAGCAGCAGTGTGGAAACAGGATTTCCTTACAGCCAAGTATGAGCCCTAGGTCACCAAAGAAGCTGCAAGGAATGCCACAGCCTCACACAGGTCACCATGCCACACAACAGTGCTCCTCACTGAACCCCAGGGGGCCAGGCATCGTGTAGCCACCAAGCACACTTGATGTCAGGTAGTGTCAGGGTTCTGGATGTATAAGCAGAGGCAGCCCTTGTGTGCCGGCCTCTGGAGGACTGTGTGACGATGGAGAGGGTGTGTCCCACCATGAACTGAACATCCCAGCAATGTGGGATGCAGAAGCGAGTTACATGACAGTTACTGCTTACATCACTTCTGTGGCCATTGTAGCTACACACAATACCTGCTTCCTGCTCCTATACTTTCTCACGGCAGCCCTGTTGGCCTGGCCATCCCCAGCTGTAGGAAGCCAACACCGAGGTCTCGTGGTCACACAGGGCTTGGGTCCTGTGGCCAGTGAACCACAACCCACATTCAAGCCGAGGTCTGTGATCTTGCTGCACTCCCCGGTCTCAGAGCAGTGGTGGACTCGAGTTTGATCTGTCAGTGTGCTGTCTCTCTGTCGATGCGAGCTTTAATGAGTGCACAGAACAGAGCATGTGCATGGGTGACCTATGGAATCACCGGCTTTTCCAGCTAACGTTGAGTCTCCTCTGATCATTGCTCATTCAATACTTCTTGTATTTTTTTTAACTTTATTGGTTTTTAACCAGAGAATACTTACGCATGGTGTCAGGGTTCAAAACTTAATTTTAAAACATTGAATAAAGAGCCTCCTCATTCCTGGAGCTGCTCCTGCCTCCCAGCCATCTTCCCAGCATGTGGACAGCACTGTCCATCCATGAGGTTCCAGAGGCCAGCCTCTCACCCACACGCAGGTCAGCCAGCGCAGGAAGCCAGGCTCCATGCATCTCCACACACCAGCCCTCTGTCAATGGCTCCTAACTGCCTGCCTGTTTATCATAAGCTGCCTAAGGTCCTGTTTGCCCCAAAAGTCCCTCTGCCAAAACAAGTCCAAACTCATCCCTTAGTCTCCCCAATGAACACACTTGCCTGGGCTGTGCGAGGCCCTGGGTCCAGTCCCCAGGTACCCCACCCCTACACACGCACTCCATGTTTCCCAGGTGAGGAGTGGGCTCTTTCTGTCGGGTACCGGGGGAGAGGGAGCGCAAAGCCTAACCCTCCCAGAGGCAGAAGAGTGCACAGTCCCAGGCACCGCCAGACCAACGGACACACCTAACAAAGTAACCTCCACTCCAGTCTTACACCCCGCTGCATAAAGCTGAGAGCTCTCAATGCAGCACGGACCCATGGCTTTCTGCTAACTAGGAACCCCAGACTCCTGACTCTGCTCACAGCCAACTAAGATGCTGTCTGCTTCACAGAGCAGTTTGTGCCCACGCCCTGCCCTGGAAGGACTCCCTGGGCTCCAGTGAAAGCCACCTCTCTTGTCCTGGGGGTCTGAGCTCTGCATTCTTGAGGTTCAAAGCTCTCCCTTCTTGCCCATCCTGTGTCCACAGCTGAGTGGTCCCTGAGCAGAGCACCGCAGAGAGGCAGTATTCCTTTTCCCATCCAGGTGTGATCTAAGAAACCTTAGCTAAGGAGAAGGTCACGTCTGCCTCCTTCACCTGCTGCTTGATGGTGGGGGTCCACACGCCTGAATCTAGTGGCAGCAAGATGGGCGAGTCT
Source organism: Peromyscus leucopus (assembly GCF_004664715.2). NCBI lineage: Eukaryota > Metazoa > Chordata > Mammalia > Rodentia > Cricetidae > Peromyscus > Peromyscus leucopus. Next base: position 134,356,957 of record NC_051066.1, read on the forward strand.
AATTAAGAGAGATTTGCATGCGGGCTGCATTTCTTTCCGTGGGGGACCACGGGGGAGCTGGAAGGCATCCCTCAGTCACCCAGAGTAGCACCAGTGCCCAGGTGGCACCGTCTGCCATTACCACAAGCGTCAATTTAGTGTCAGCAGGGAGACGAGACTCGCTTTCCTAGAGGCAAGACTTCTTGATGAGATTTCTTACCCAGCAGCAGAGGTAGAGGCAGGCCCACATTTTCAATCTGCTCTGTTCTCTGGTGCACGTGGAAAGTGCTTGGAAGCACAGCGGTGGGCCTTAGTTATCGGTGCTGGGAAAAATGGCAAGCTTCCTCCACTCACCTTCGTCTTGATTAGCTAGCACATGCCCTTGGTAGAGGCTCGTGGCGGTGTATAAGGGTGCATTGTGCAGATCTCCCCGCCAGATCTGTCTCCTGGCCACTCAGCCCCCTCCCTGGAAGCAGCCCCTCCTGACTAGACCAGGCACCCCCTCCAGGCCCATCCAGGTGGGCTCATCTTGTTCCACCCCTTGCCTTCCATTTGATACCTGCCACGTGGCACACTCTGCCCACTCTAAAGGCCAACGTGGGGCAAACTCCAAAGGCCTGGGCGGCTCCCGCCGTCTCCTCCCTAGCTGGCGGGTACCTAAACCCGCCTGCAAAGTTCCATATAACCAGGGAACACCTACACGGTTCCATTCCCGAAAAAGGGAGCAGCTAGTCCTATCTCAATTCCCTAGCTTAGCCCCAGACCAGCGAAAGAGGCAGGAGAGTGCTAGCTCCGATTTCCGCCATCTCCGCCATTCCGCCATCTCCCCCTTTTTGTCCTACCTCTGTTATAAATATCTTGTGTATTGTCACAATTTTGAAGTCATCGTTCTTCACCATACATTTGCTTATAGACTGTTTACCTTATTTACGTGAAGCCTTAGTCCTTAGGTTATTTTGATAGATAAGATTTATAGATTTATAGTCGCCTATGTCATCTCTATAGTTACGTTAGTTAGGTTATCCAGATTTACAGATACATAGGTTAGATGGGCAGGTAATCTTCAAACACTTCATAGACCTGGAGAATATGGCATTTAAATAACTTAGAATTCTGTTGACGTGAGACACAATTGCTCCTGGCTGCACCAATTGATCCCGAGAGAATGTTGGGCTTCTAAGACATTTCCATTTGGAAGTTTGTCTTTTGGCACAAAATGGCCTACTGGGCAAAGAACTGCCCTTGCCTTGATGGCTGACAGTACAAATGCAATGCTCTCCTTTCTGGACAAGCGGGACACAAGGAAAGCGACCACTGTACTCTGCCAAGACAGGGTAAGATGGTCTTTCAGAAATCCTGCTTCTGAAAATGGTCTGTCAGATACTCTAGGCCTGTAGCCAATTTGAATGCACCAACAATGCTGAGAAACATTAGGTGACTGTCCAGGCTGCCAGCTGTCTTGGTCTACTCTTGCAAGATTCCCGAAAGTTGCTTGCATCCGTCTTCCATTTCTCAGGTACCGTTATATTCCTTCTCAGGTCTTTGATGGGATTGAAGACTAGCAGTTATAGTTACAACTTAGTATATATAATATCTTAGATAGAACTTATTAAGTATTAGGTTCAGGTTCTTTAGGATAGGACACCTTTGAATGATCTTTATAATATGCTGTTTACCTATGCTCTATACTTCTCTGGATTTTAGTATGTGTTTCTTGCTTGATATTGTTTGCATTGGTTGTAGTTACATCTTATCTAGGTCATTATCTCTCATTATTTCTGGACAATATTTGATAACCATTCCTTTGTATATAGTCTTGTATTAGTTTAGAACCTTCTTATTTAGACAAAAAGGGGGAGATGTAGTGGGTAGCCATTCCAACTTGGTTCTGGAAGTTCCAACCCCCATTGAGACTCTGGCAACTGTCACACCTACGAGGCGGGGCGAGGGGAGGCGCCTGGGGACCCGAGAGCTGGATGGGCCAGCGCTCGCTCTGGGCGCTCTCTCGTGCCGGGACGCTGACCAGTGCAGATTGACTGTGTAGAGCTCCGGAGAACACCGTTGGACTGCATTACACCTTCCCCAGACCCTGCGACCTACCCGTTACTTAATTTGTGAGTTTCGCCATTAAATAAATATCCTTTTAACTACGTGGAGTGGCCAAAATAATTTCTCCAATAATTAGGAGCCACAGGGGCCTCTGAAGATTGGGATGGGGAGGTGGAGGCAGAGCCAGCCAGGCTCTACACTGGAGGCCCTGCCCAGAGGCATCCCCAGCGATGAGGCCTGGGAGCCGTTTCCTGGGCTAGCAGGAGCCAGGTGGGGCTGTGGAGAGCCCGGCTCGGTATATAAATATCTTTAATGAATAAATAGAAATGCTTTTAAGGCTGCCAAGTCCCATCATTCCCACATGCCGTAACATTTCATTAGAAGCAGGCTCTGTAGGGGACAGCCCGGCCGTCATCAATCCACCCACCCACCCACCCCCGGCCCTGCCTGGCTCCCAGGTGGCCATTCTGATCCTAGTGTTGCACACATGCATACACTGCCCTGGGCCCAGGAGCGTTGGTCCTTCCCACACCTGGACAACCATGATGCCACAGTAGGCAGGGACATGTGTCTTGTTGCTGACAACCCCCCACACACACACACACTCCCCAAACCAGAACCCTGCAGATTTCCTCTCTGATGCACATAAGCTGAGTTCAGGGACAGCTGCTTTCAGACAATGGCGTCCCTGGAACCCCGGAGCTAAGGAAGCCCCACCTCGGGGCATCTAGCTTTCCAAGTGAGGAAATAGAGTCCCATAAGAGCAGGTGGCTACGCTGAGGTCACGCCAGATAAGCAGACCCAGCACTCAAGCTACCATACGATTGCTGCACTCTAATACCAGCTAAATGTTCTCTGGGCCAAGCCGAGCACCGTTTCCCTGATTCGTGACTAACCCATTTTGCAGATGCAAACACTGAGGCCCAGCAGTGGTGAGCTAGCTGCCCACCTGTGTCTCTAGGTAGCCCTTTTCCTCATTCTCAGGTGTTGGGGGCTGGGGGGGGTGTTCTTTGGCCCAGCTGTGGAACTGGGAGGCTGGGACAATCTGACACCCTGTAGCCCAGGCTAGCCCCAAAGTCACAGCAGATGTCCTGCCTCAGCCTCTCCAGTGCTGGTATTATAAGTGTGAGTCACCATGCCCAGCTTTAAACTGGGAGACTCTGAAAAGACTGGGGTGGAAGAATTCCCTGAGTGACAGCAAGCACCAGCTGAAGTCCGTGAACTGCCGGCCACTGACCAAAGCACATCTTGGAGCCCAGCGATGCCTTCCAAGGATCCCTCCCCAGCTTTACTGAACAGAGAAGTCAAGGATTCACACAAGGTCACACAGCTCTCCTTGTAACACAGGCCGGGAGCCCTATGGGCTCTCTGTTGACCCCACTGCCAGAGGCTGTGGAGCCAGAAAGCCCAGCCAAGTGAGCAGGCCCGCTGGCTGGCAGCCTGCCTGGACATCCAGTCATCAGTTAAGCCCATTAAGGGGCCATCCACAGCCCAGCCAGCTGTCTTCCTCCGTGCCTCACCTCAGCCCTCCGGGAGCCAGAGGACAGGCTCCCGGCCTAGCACTGCAGGAGAAAGTCTGTCAGGAACTCCAGGAGACTGAAAGATGTCCGGAGCAGGTGTCACCCAAAGGACCCAACACAGGGTCTGCATGTGGCCACCTGGGCAGTGGCCACACACAGCACAGAGCCTGCGCTGGCCAGCCCTGCCGCTCCCCCGGAGTGAATCCTTTTGCCTCCTGAGCCTCAGTGTCCTCCTCTGTGTTCTGCAGAAATGTCTGCTCAGTGTGCTCACTGAGGCAGTGGACTGCCATGCTTGGAACGGAGCCACACACGGTGCTGAGCCGTGCACCTCACCAATTCCTGTGTGCTGTTTCCCGGTCACCTTCCTCTCCAGACGGAGCCAGCACCTCTCTTTATACTGTCCAGAAGGACTGACCACACCCACAATGTCTGTCTGTCCACCCATCAATAAACCCCCAGTCAGGGTCCTGCAAAAGCAGTGTGTAAGCCTGCACATACCCAAGCTCAGAACCCAGGATCGCAGGCCTCCATCCACACCTCCAACCTGTCCCCCACAGCTGCCCCCAGCCTGTTCTGGACTCTCTACAGCCTCTCCACCCCCTGTAGCAGAGGCATAGCCAGACGCAAGCATACCTACCCTAGGGCATCAGGATGGGCTTCTTGGAGGAGGAAACACTGACTCAGCCATGAAGGGCAGTAATAGCCGATTGGGGACCATTCAGAACCAGGCTGATTGGCACAAAGGAAGCCACGAGAAAGCCAGACAGCAGGGCCCACTCCAGAGCACAGAGCACAGAGCCCAGGGCAGTGGACAGGAAGAATAAGAGGATGAAAAGACACCTGGGAGTGGGGTGGAAGCTGGCTGCCACTCAGGGAAGCCAGTATGAAAGTCCCTCCATGGTGGTGACTTGCAAACAGGCCATACTGAGGGCTGCGTAGATCCAGGTAGTTGGTAGGCTGGACCCCCTTCAGACATACCCAACCTTTAAGAGGGCTGCATGCAATCAGAACATCTGTGAATATGGCCCAGCACATCTGTAGCTCACACCATGTCACAGTGTCCATCCAACCCTCCCTCTGAAAGGAGCACACGAAACCCACCCCAAATCTCAGGGTTCCTCCTCTTCAAAGCCCCAGACTTCACTGGGTCCTGGAACTAGCACCTTCTTTGTGGGTCCCCATGGTCAAATCCCACCTGTGTTCCGGAGAACAGAGGCACCATGATCCTTCCACCACGCCCCTGAAAGATTGAGTGACTGCTGTGTCCCCTGAGACATAAGCTGGCCTTCATCTGTGTCTCCTGCTGTCCATCTGTCTATCCACTCATCCTTCCTCTCAACACTGTTTCTCTCAGGCCAGCCCCTTGCCGTGTGGAGACCTAGGAATGACTGGACTGTCCCTGAGCTGCTAATAGGGGAGGCCATTGCGACAAAGATGATTATGAGTCAGGGCAACGAGAACACATGTTGGAAAGATGAAGTTGGGGCGGGGGCGGCGGGGGGGGGGGGGGGGGGGAGGGGAGGGCCCACTGCTGCCAGCTCCTCAGGATAGTCACCCTCCAATGTCATCATCCCAAACAAAGGACAGTAGTACACTATTAGTGTTATTAATTATCATTAATCTAATTAAATGCCGATTACAATTAAGAACATGGTGATAAAAATGCCACCTTGGATTTAAGCGCCTCTGCCTCCAGCACCAGAGTGAGTGATGCCCTAACTCACTGCATCTTGCTGCACACAGTAGGTGCTCAGCTCACTGGGTATCCAAAGCCACAGCTCTGGGATAGTGAAGTGCAGCCTCTTGTTCTGCAGATGGGCACACTGGGACCTGGGAGGGGAAATGGTAGGGCTCCAGGTCACCTGAGAGTCTGAAAGATTGAAACCAAGATTCCCAATCCCAGACGCCTCCAAGCTCCCTTCATCCCTAATGACTTTTATTTCTTTTCTGGGGAAAAAAAGCAGCCATCAGGAACAGGCATGCTGTCCCTGATTAAACACAGCAAACTCTATCAGAACCGAGGTGGTGTGGCCTAGACGCCTGATTACACAGGTCGACAGTATGAGGACAGAGCAGGGAGACAGAAATGTGATCAAACAGTGTTGAGACAGTATCGGCCCCTCCCAGCACTAATACCCACCAGAGATGTGGTCTGGAGACCTCTGGGAAGAAGGGCCTTCTGGTCCCCAAATAAGACCCTGCTCTCCCTAACATAGGGACCCTCAGCAGCCAGCCAGGCTCCAATAGCCCATGGAGAAGTCACAGACCTGACCGTGGCCATCTGGGTGGGCACAAGGTTGGCCTTCCAAAGCTTTCCAAGACCCCCAGGGTAGACAGGTGTCATTTAGGCTGGCAGCTAGGTGGTCAGAGCTTGGCAGGAGTGGACAGAGCTGGCCACATGCTCTGGGGCGACTCAGTGTGGGCAGGCTCTCTCTGGCCTGGCACTCAGGGCTCTTCCGGGAAGTTTGGTTCTTCTTAACGGTGCCCTGGCCAGAGGCTGGCTCTGCTGGCGTGTCCACCATGAAGTTCTGTGATCACATGTGGGCAGGCAGTAAGCAGGGGAGGGCAGAGCGCCTGCTGATCATGTTCCCCTGTCCCCACAGTGGCTGTACCCAGGTGGACACAGCTGGATGAGCGACTTAAGGTTCAAATGACCACAAGTGTGGGGTGCAAACCTGGACTCTGGGAGACAGTGTCTAGAGTAACAAGTGGCACTGTCCATCTCAAGGAACTCACAAAAAGGAAGACACTACCACATAATCCAAAAATTACCCCAAAGGCAAGAGAGGGTCCCTGATGCATTGATTAAAGAAAATAAGCAAGATAATGAGTCAAAAAGCAAATGTGTGTGTGTTAGAGCGTGTGTGTATGTGTACATGAGTGTGTATGAGAATGCATGTATGTGTGTGAGTGTGCATGTATATGTGTGTGTGCATGTGTGTGTGCGTGTGTGATTGGAGGACTTCTAGATGGTTCTAAAGGAAGAGATAGTTGAGCTAAGTCTTGTAAGAGCAACCACGGGAAGAACTGAAGGAATGTTCCAGAAAGGGAAGAGTGAATGCAAAACCAGCCTCTGGTTCCTCCCTTCACTCCTGCACCCCCTGTCTGGTGGCCCCTTCCAGGTGACCGAGCGCTCTCCATTGCTGGAATTATTGCTGTGCCATTAATAATCATCATCCTCCCACCTGTTTGTCCCTTGACACTAGCTACAGGCCCAAGAAAAAGTCTCCAGGCCTTCTGGGTCCTCTATCGAATGGAGCGTGTGAAGTCCCCCCAAAATCTCAGGGGTCCTCCTGCTCAAGGCCACAGATGTCACTGTGTCCTAGCACCTCTCCTGTGGGTCCCAGTGGCACCATGTACCTTCCCACACCCTGACGTATCAGGGGGCAGGGGCAACCTGAGGATCCAGACTCAGAAACAGCGTGGAAGGGTGGTGAAGTCCAGGAGCTGATGCAGGGAAGGAAAACAGGTCAGGGACTGGGGCGGTGTGTCGGCCAGCAGAGGGCTGTGCAAGCATGAAGATGTGGCTTTGCATGCCCCAGCACACACACACACACTCACACACACACACACACTGTCACACACTCACACACACACACAAACACACACACTCAGACACGCACTGTCACACACTCAGACACACACACTCAGACACACACACTCAGACACGCACTGTCACACACTCAGACACACACACACTCAGACACACACACACTGTCACACACTCACACACACACTCACACACACACTCAGACACACACTGTCACACAGTCACACATACACACACACAAACACACACACTCAGACACACACTGTCACACACTCACACACACACACTCACACACAGAGCACCTGAGCCCAGTGCTGCCAGTGGGAGGGGAAGGCAGGCCCTGGGGGGGGGGGCACTGCCAGCCAGCAGAGCCAAATTCAATTCATTCTTGAATTCCAGGTTCAGTGAGAGACTCTGTCTCAAAAAAACAAAGTGTAATGCTGGGCGGTGGTGGTGCACACTTTTAATCCCAGTCCTGGGGAGGCAGACACAGGTGTGAGTTTGAGGCCAGCCTGGTCTACAGAGAAAGTTCCAAGACAGGCTCCAAATCTACACGAAGAAACCCTGTCTCTCTCTAAAAATCCAAAATAAATAAATAAATAAATAAAATGTAGTTCAAGCAAAGGTGACACCTGACATCTGCTCCTGGCCTCTACATGCCACACATGTGCACATATGAGCATGCACACAGAGACACACAACCTTGGGCCCTCACCGAGATGGTGCAGATGTGACTTCAAACCGAGAAGTCCCAATTCTGGCTGCTGTGTTCTAGAAAACACCGTGTGCACTTGGCTGGCCACACACTGAGACTTTGCCTTGAGTTTGAAATCAGTTCAAAATTCCAGAACGGCTGAAATATCCGAACTATAAAAACAAAGGAGGCCTCTGTCTCTCCTCACTGAACCCAGGGTCATAGGCTGGGCCGGGGAGTGGTGGAGCCTCGGGGGACTCCACAGCCCTGTGAGGTGGCTGGTACTTTCCCTCACACTGCAAGTGGGAAGCGGAAGTTCAGGGCCACACAGCCTTCGAGGGCAGGAGGACTGTGAGAGTGGAACCCTCCATGGAGAGGCGGGAGACCAGCACGGGGAGCCGGGCTGGGGAGGCCGAGGCATAGGGGCTCTGGATGCCTGCTCTGGGGATCAGGGGCACTGAGCAGTGACCCCACCTCTGCCCTCGGAGGGAGCGGGAAGCTCAGGGCTGCCGCCTGGTCAAGGGCTGATTGATCCTCCACGGTCCCTGGAGCCGGTCCCCTCGTCTGTACCACAGGCTGCTGCGTGTTTTCTTGTCTCTGATTGTAAACAGATTTGACTAAAGAGGTAAATTAGAAGTTAATTAGAGAGAACATGATTGATGAGGTCGTTTGCCGTGATTGGGAGGCGTGGAAAGGATGGGGTTCCCTGTGTGGAGGCAAGGGATGAGGGGGAGGGGATGAGGGGAGGGGATGAGGGAGAGGGATGAGGAAGAGGGGATGAGGGGAGGGGATGAGGGAGAGGGGATGAGGGAGAGGGGATGAGGGAGAGGGGATGAGGAAGAGGGGATGAGGGGGAGGGGATGAGGGAGAGGGGGTGGGGGAGAGGGGATGAGGGAGAGCGAGGGGAAAGGTCAAAGGAGATTCTGCAGGGGCGGGGGCAGTGGGGGTCAACTTAAGTTTCCTGTCTTCCAGACCTCAGGGTTCAAGGTAGGACCCCAGAGTGTGAGGACCCAGGCAGAACACTCCGTGAAACTTGGTAACCTGGGCCAGGGCTTCCTGGCCTCAGGATGCTGCAGCCATCCTAAGGGTGGCAGAACTGTCATTCTGGTGCGCACCCCAGCTAGAAGACACAGTGACAGAAAACATGAGCCCCACCCCAGACTCTGAGCACCATGGCCAGGTTGACGCTGCATCCCCATTTTCCAGACTGGGTTGTGAGTTATTTGGAGCTGAGCCAACTCAGAGTCACAGGGCCAGCAAAACAGCACTATGATGGCTTCTGGACTGTGCCTTTTGGCTCCATCTGTGGCTGGTCTTAGGTCTGACCTCTGGGCTCTTCCCTACTGCATCCTGCTTGCATACCTCCAACCACAGGGAGCTCACTTCTTCAGATGGAGGCTGCTCACCCTTCCCATGGGAACCTTGGTCCTTGTCCTAGCCTAAGCCCCTTAGGCCACCTCTGGGTCCCTGGCCACTGGCCCTCCTTCTTCACATTCCAGGGTGAGAAAGAGGCCATCCTAACAACTCCTTTGCTCTCCCAGGGAAAATGGGGTCCAGAAATCAGAGTGATGTGGGGAAGAGCTTCCCTGGAGTCAAATCCAAGTCCGGGACCAGGCCCACCATGCCTAGCCCCTGATGGCAGGCCTAATATTACATTTCCTTATTCAGCAGGATTTACCGGGGCCCCAACTGTGTACTGAGCTCTGAATGAGAGTGTGAGCTTCCTGGGCTCAGCCCAGGACCTGGAAGGCAGGATCCTGAAGTCCAGGGCTGCTGAGGAAAGAGGAGGGGCTGGGGGACTTTGCAGGAGAGCCTGCCCTCCAGGGAGTGGGGCTGCAGGGAGAAGGACTGAGCTAGAAAGGGCATGGAACAGTCTAGAAGCCACCAGAAGGCCAAGGAACTGGGAAAATAGGGTGGAAGATGAGTGGTGAGGTCCCAGGTAGAAGCTCAGGGCATGGCGGGAGGCCTCGCGGATTTCATTCTAAGCGTCAGGACCTGTCCCGAGTTATAGGAAAGGGAGAATGCACTTGAACTTGCAGCTGGGTGGGAGCAGGGATCCTCGGCAAAATGGAGGAGTGTGGCAAAGAGGAGTGAGGCCAAGATCCAGGCCAGATGAAATGTGACCTCAGAAGTCCCTGCCTTCCCTGGGTCCGGTTTCCCCACTTGTACAATGAGGTACCGTGTTCACCGTCAGAGTCCCCACAGCTGGGGAATGACCGAGTGGGAGAAAGGAAAAGCGAATCAACAGCTGATGTTCTTGGCCTCCCGGGTGCTGAGGCTGAACCCCATTTCCCACGTGCATCTCAATTCTCACAAAGCATCAGTTGTCTGGGGCTGGACTGTGACTGGACTCTGCTACATGCATGGGGGAATGTGCACCCCACTGGAGCTGCACCCCTCAAGGGTAAGCAAACTGGTGATATTTTGAGGATGAGGTGCACAGGAGGACAGCGGGAAGCATGCAGTGAATGTGGGTACACACTGCAAGAACCAGGTGTATAGGCCCGGCTGATTTTCTACCCTCTCCAGCCTCAGTTGGTCTATCAGGGAGATGGAGATAATCACAGCCCCCTCAGGAGGTGCTAATGGGGTACACCTGAAGCCAAGGGTACAGTCCTGCTTGTTCACTGGGGACCTCCAATCAATCACATCTGCTCCTCTAAACGGCTCTGGAGGGAGAGAGGTACATTTCCTAGCCTAGGAAACTGAGGCAGCAGAAGAGCTATGCCAGTGGTGATGGGCAGCTTTGGACCCACAGATAGAAGGAAAAATGAAAATGTGAGTGCAGGCCTGAAGACCGTGCCCCAAGCTGCCTTGGGGTTCTTGGCATCTTAAAGGGTCTCTTGGGGGTGAGAGGTTCAGAAAAGTCTCCATGACTGCAGACGGTACAAATGACAGGGGAAGGGACTGAGAGTACAGGATTACAGGAAACAGGGCTAGAGATGTCTCAGGTTACAAACACCGAGGGCCGAGACTGCCAGGACTAGAGGACAGCTTGTCCTCCCAGCATCGGCCGAGGCTTGATCTAATTGTGAGTGCTGGCAAAGACCGAAGCCTGCTCCGGCCATCTCTTCACTGGACAGCCATGTCTGCATCTCTAAAACGTTAAGGGGATTCTTGCTGGCGGGTGGTGGTGGTGGTGGTGAGGGCCCTTTCCAGCCTTGAGACACAAGAAGGAGTGAGAGGACTCTGGCCTGGACCTTCAGTGTCCAGAGAGGACACCTGCAGGAGGAGACTTGGAACTCAGCGGAAGTGGAGATGAGGCCTGGGCCTGCTTGATCCCAGGGTCACCACAAAGGAGGGCTGAATCTCAGCACTGGAGGAAGACAGCCTGGCCTCCTTCGTCACCAAGTCTTGACCTCAAACTTGCCCTCAGAACAGAAAGGATCCCCCTGCTTCAGTGAAAAGACCCACAGACCAGCAATTTCGTTGTCTATGCATGCCCAACTCTGTGCCCTGAGGTACCAGGGTCGTTGTGTGCAAGAAGGGATGGGACAGAGTCCTGTGGCGGCCCCTGGCACCACGTGGGGTGGGATTTGCCAAGTGCTCTCCTCGGAGCGGCACACAGTCACCGAGGCACACTGTTCATTGTTTGCTTCAGGAAGATCCACCATGGACCCAGGATCTGCCACCAGCCAAGTGGTGGCACCTCCCTGGGCCTCAGTTTCCCTCATCTGCAAGATGAGATTTGCATGCCAAATGCTGGGAGGAATAAATGGAATACCACACTATCCATGTGGCACATAGCCTGGGGCATTTTGGTGAGCAACAGCTGTGGCCATGGTGATCCAAAAATAACCACATGGCCAGCATGCACCAGAGTTTACTGTGCACCAGGCCCCAGAGTAAAATGGCAAGCTGGGTCCCAAGCCCAGGTCAAACGGAAGAAACTATCCTGTTTCTTTGTGTATTTTAAGATTTCTTAAAGGAGATGTTCTGCTCCTTTACTGGAGAGTGTGGCTGACTAAGCAGGGGCTAAATCTGGCCTTGAGGACCCCACGGGGGGGGAGGGGGGATGAGAGAGGCATCGTTTTGCCGTTACAAAGCCTACAGTCTGGCTCCTCCGGGAGCGGGTCACACTTCAGCTAACTACAACCCAGGACTTTATTGGAATAGTGACAGAGGTCGTCCTGGCTTTTGTGGCTGCTCTGGCTGGGATCCTGACGTCTGTACTAAGGCCCTTTGCTCTGCAGTAGAAAGTCACTGAAATAACCAGTCCCCAGAACAGGGAGCGATCCTCAGTGTGAGCAACCCTTCTTGATCACCACTCACAAGGTCATCTGTTCCTCTCCATCACCTGAGACCCCGTTTCCTGCTGGCCTCCACCTGAGGGTTCTGGTCACAGGAACCTGGGGCAGTGGACCTTGGTCAACTCTCTGAACATCAGTAGACACGGCCAGGAGATGAGGAGAACAGCAACATCCATGTCGTGAGGACTGAACGTGCTAAGTCCTGCGCCTGGCACACAGTAGGAGCTCAAGTGATGCTCCTTCTCTTCCTGTGTGAGTGCCATGTGGGTATGTGGAGGCCCTGGCCTTCCAGTCCCTTCTAGACTCTGGTTCACCTTGCATTGTCCATTAGGAAAAATCAGGAGTCACACAAGGCTATTGTGTCCAAGTTGCGATGTTCTGAGTGTGAGACATGCTCATGTCAGTGAGCTAGTGTGACATACCTCACTAGGGGTGGTTTATAAGATATGTGTTGAAATTTTGAAAGTTTTGTGTATTTTAAGATTTACTTTTATTTTTAAGTGTGTGTGTGTGTGTGTGTGTGTGTGTGTGTGTGTGTGTGTGTGTACATGCAAGGAGGCCAGAAGAGGGTGGTGGATCCCCTCAAGCTGAGCTGGAGTCCTTGTCCTCCCTCTTTCCCACCCCTCCTCCCCCTTTCCCACCCCCTCCTCCCTCTTTCCCACACCCTCCTCCCTCTTTCCCACCCCCTCCTCCCCCTTTCCCACCCCTCCTCCCTCTTTCCCACCCCTCCTCCCTCTTTCCCACACCCTCCTCCCTCTTTCCCACACCTCCTCCCTCTTTCCCACACCCTCCTCCCCCTTTCCACCCCTCCTCCCTCTTTCCCACCCCTCCTCCCTCTTTCCCACCCCTCCTCCCTCTTTCTCACCCCTCCTCCCTCTTTCTCACCCCTCCTCCCTCTTTCCCACACCCTCCTCCCTCTTTCCCACACCCTCCTCCCTCTTTCCCACACCCTCCTCCCTCTTTCCCACCCCTCCTCCCTCTTTCCCACCCCTCTCCCTCTTTCCCACCCCTCCTCCCTCTTTCCCACCCCTCCTCCCCCCCCCCCCCCCCCCTTTCCCACCCCTCCTCCCTCTTTCCCACCCCTCCTCCCTCTTTCCCACCCCTCCTCCCTCTTTCCCACCCCTCCTCCCTCTTTCCCACACCCTCCTCCCTCTTTCTCACCCCTCCTCCCTCTTTCCCACCCCTCCTCCCTCTTTCCCACCCCTCCTCCCTCTTTCCCACCCCTCCTCCCTCTTTCCCACCCCCTCCTCCCTCTTTCCCACACCCTCCTCCCTCTTTCCCACACCCTCCTTCCTCTTTCCTACACCCTCCTCCCCCTTTCCCACCCCTCCTCCCTCTTTTCCACCCCCTCCTCCCTCTTTCCCACCCCTCCTCCCTCTTTCCCACCCCTCCTCCCTCTTTCCCACCCCTCCTCCCTCTTTCCCACACCCTCCTCCCTCTTTCCCACCCCTCCTCCCTCTTTCCCACACCCTCCTCCCTCTTTCCTACACCCTCCTCCCTCTTTCCCACCCCTCCTCCCTCTTTCCCACCCCCTCTCTTCATGCTCTGCATACACAGCAAGAGGGACACCACCACCAAGCCAAGAGAACAGGCTAGCAAAGAAACCTACCTTGCCAGCCCCCGTGTGTGATCACGGCTTGTGGAACGGTATTGTGTAAGCCACCCTGTCCGCGGTATTTTGTTATGGAATTAGGGTCCCAGGAGCTTTGTAGATGTCTCTTGGGAAGTCTTGGAGTTGTGTGTCTTTGGGTGGGCTGCCTAGCTGCCGAGGAGACAATGGACTGTCTCCCTCGTCAGGCAGTGACATGTAGAAAAGAGCCTGGCATGCAGCTGAGAGACCTGGACTTCCATCCTGGCTCTGGTCCTGTCCCGTGGGGGGTCAGGGGACTTACGTCACCTCTCCTCTCTGGGCCTCAGTTTCCCAGTCTATACAGTGTTCAAGTGGAGAGCTATTTGATTTCCGTTTTAGTGACTGCCCCTGCCAGCTAGGAGCTGGAGTCTGCATGGGGCGTCCAGCTTGGCAAGGCAGGAACTGTACTGGACAATCTCTTTCCACCCCTGCCTGGCCCTGGCCTCAAGCCCAGGAATGAGCAGGGCCTTGAGGGCTGGATCTACCCCAGGGTGCCGTGGAAGCAGAAGGCTTCCAACCTGGATGCTCATGTGACGGGTGTGTGGACTATCTTTGAGGTTTCCAGGGCTCGTGCCCAGCTTCTGATGGATCGTAAAGGAAAGCATCAGAGGGGCTGGTGACAGTACGTAGCCTTCTGAGTCACCCTCCAGGAGAGCAAGAGCAGATAGCACCATCATCACAAATCGGGGCAGGAGATGAGGACCCTCCACCCTAGCTGTGTCAGAGGACACACATCAGACACACGGGGGTACCCAGTAAGTTGGCACCCCAACATCTAGACCAAACAAGAATGCCCCCAAGGTGAGGCCCTGACTTCAGTGGGCACAGCCAGTCTTCCCACAGATCCTAAAACCACAAGTGTCTTAAAACTCCATCTAAGGGCTGGAAAGATGGTACCACATTAAGAACAGTGAAAAGGACCCACGTTCAGTTCTCAGCACCCACATAGGGCAACTCGTAACCGCCTGTAACTCCAGCTCTAAGGGATTCTCCCATGTCCCTCTTCTAGTCTCCATGGATACTGTATGCAGGCACACACGAACATAATTTAAAAATTAAAATTAAATCCTAAAAAAAATAAAATAAAAACTGGCCAGGTGTGATGGTGATTGCCTTTAATCACAGCACTAGGAAGGCAGAGACAGGTGGATCTCTGTGAGTTCCAGACCAGACAGGACTACACAGTGAGACTTTGTCTCAAAAAAAAAAAAAAAATCTGTCTAAACCAGTGATACTTAGCCTTGGCTGTGCACTGGACTCATCTGGGACACTAATGTCAGCATACTCAGTTGTGACTTGGGCACTAATAGTTTATGTGATACGTACCAGAGGGTTGCTCTAGCCCCTGATCAATTATCAGAGACTTCAGATGGATGCATATGTGTATAATGGTGTATGCATTGGGGGGGGGGCTGTGAAGCTCAGAGAGGGCCAGTCATTTACCCAAGCTCACACAGGGAGATGCTAACTAAGGCAGACCTGGCCCTGGGCCAGCCTCTCATAAGATGGTGTATCTCCTTCTACAAACCAGAGCCCAGGAAGGCAAGGCTTACTATATTTCACTTTAATAAGGATGGAACCCAGTACGATCGGGGCCACTTCAGTGATGGGCCAGGAGCCTCGATGGCCATTACTGGAGCAGTAAGTCATCCTCTTTATCCAAATCCTAGGCAGCAATTTAGGAAATTTAATTAAAGGGGGAGAAAAGGGGACACCTCAAGTTCCCTGCCTCCTCTTAGAATGAGTGAAATACACAGGCTATAAATGGAGGTGCTGTCGGAGACGCAGCTCTGATGTTTTATTGCCAAGTTTTATTCGCTGATGTAAACGTAATCGCTGGCAACTGGAGTTCTATTAATGTACATATTTCCACACACCCAGGGCCCTGTCTGCCCCGCCCCCACCTCCAGGCTGCTTCACCTACCTCCCAGGTCAGCCCTGGTGCTGCTGTCTTAGGCAATGCTGGTGCCAAGGCTGGATTTCCCTGCCGGTTTCATGCCCTCCCGTGGCAGATAAGGCTTTAATAGAATTCCATTGCTCCTCTGAGCTCAGTAATGCATTCTAGAAATTAGGCAGCTATATCCTCAAGCCATTGTTCCCCCTTACAAATGGGCTCCCTCAAAGCCAGTGACCGTGGGGTCTCGATAAGCTCCCATGAAGCCTCGCTCCCATGTTATTGGTGTGTGCAAGGTGCGGCTCTGGCTTACATTGCTCATTGTTAGGTCCTGATACATTTAAGTCGTTTCCCCATGAATCAGGCAGCTCAGGTATTTCCCCCCTCGTGACATTGATAGATGAGCGAGAGGAAGCCATTTAGACGGTGCTCTATAGGGCCCTGGCCCGCACGGTGAATGATTTCCAATGCCTGGTTTAATTTATTTTTAAATGAAATTTGTTATTGATTCTGGATTAAAAGGACAAATCTTACGGCTGTTACCACTGACAGAGCCACAGTGCTCAAGTGACACCTTTCAAGGAAGGGAGGGAGGGTGGCCTCTCAGAGTCAAGGGGAGGGTGGAGACTCTCCAGTGGGCTCTGCTGACTTGGCATTGAGAGCGTAAGATCCCCTGCTTGGAGCAACTTTGAGATGGGCACCTCTTCCAGCCAAAGAACTTGCTCACCTTCCAAGCCTCATGCGTACGGGAAATGGCCGTGATATTTGCCTCACATCATCCATATGACTGCTGGATGCTTGCTTAGTTGCCTCCAGGGACAGGAGACGTCCTCTCTCCTGGAGCCTACCAGAGCCCAGTGAGTGGTTAGAATGCCCTGCTCTGATGGATTCCCAGAGACTTTCTTGGAACGGTGTGGTTGTCCTCTGCCTCCCCCCACTCAGTTGTTACAGGGTCTGCAGTTTGCATTTGGATCAGGACAAGAGACAATTACACAAGGAAGGCATGTAGCCTGGGGATTTGTTCTTCACATCTGGCTCTGCCAGCCACACGTGCACCTGGCACAAGTGACTTCATCTCCCTGAGCTTCAGTCTCCTCGACTGTGAAAGAAGAACATTGGCCTCAGGAGTCAGGAATGTGAATGATGGAACCTGGTCCAGTCTGGGCCACTCCTGGGTTGGGCCAGGAGCTTTGATGGCCATCACTGGAGCTGTAAGTCACTCTCTTTCTCCAAATCTTAGGCAGCAATTTAGGAAATGCAATTGAAAGGGGAGAATGGGGACACCTTGAGTTCCCCGAGGGGAACACCTCAGGCCTCGTGGATGTGAATAGGATCTATAAACTGTAAAGTGCTCTTTAAGTGGTGTTGTAGGGAATGCCAGTGGAACAATAGGACATGATGGGGGAAGCCTGAGATGGGAGACAGAGGACTTGGACCTTGTTCTGGAAAGTGTGTGACTCCGAGGAAGCCAGGGTACTCCCTGATTCTTCCTCGCCAACGCTGCAAGGAGGGTGGCTTAAGTTCAAACTGCCCACACGTTCCTGAGAGCATGCTCTCTGCAGCCTGGACCAACACACTTCTAGCATGGCCTTGCTTTGAGCAGCAAGTCCGCCCTTTCTGTGTCTCGGTTTCCTCATCTGTGGTCGACAAGGACAGGAATAACCATCATGCATTTCCTATGTGCAGCCACTGTTCCAAGTGCTGTCCGTGTGGCAACTGATTTAACCCTCAAAGGTATTACCCTTATATGACAGAGAAAGAAACTGAGGCAGAAAAATGAAATGACTTGTCTATGCTAGCAAGTGGCAGCATTTGAAACTTAGGGTGTGTTTCTAGGACCCAGTATTTTTAAAATCTCTCTCTCTCTCTCTCTCTCTCTCTCTCTCTCTCTCTCTCTCTGTCTCTCTCTCTGTCTCTCTCTCTCTCTCTCTCTCTCTCTCTCTCTCTGTGTGTGTGTGTGTGTGTGTGTGTGTGTGTGTGTGTGTGTACCTGTAAGCATGTACATGCATGCCACAGCTCATGTGTGGAGGTCAGAGGGCAGCCCTCGGCGTCAGTCACCTTCCACCTTATTTGAGACAGAGTCTCTAGCTGTTCAACACTGTGCACACCAGTCTAGCCGGCCCATGAGCTTCAAGGGATTCCCATGTCCCACCTCGCTTCTAGCTGTAGGAATGCTGGGGTTGCAGATGCATGCTACCAAGGTTAGTTTTGCATGGGTTCCGGGGATCTTGACTCTGGTCCTCCTGTGCAGTAAGTGTTCTACCCACCTAGTTACCCTCCCGGTTCCTGGAGTCCACTCTTACAACCAGCGTCCTGCCTATGTGGCCTAGTTTTCTTGGAGACAAGTGGGATGTCTACATTATTTTGCACAGTGTTGTGTCCACTGTGGTGCTGTAGAGGGTGGAGGCTGAGAGAAGGTAGAAGATTGGCCCATGAGGGACTCAGTGACATAGTGGACCTGGTGTGTACACATGGGAGGCAATGGGAAGGGCTGGATCCAGTGGAGAGAAGGCATGCTCAAGGGGGGAGCGGCTGCTGGACCACAGAGAGATGAATGCCAGCCAGACAAGTCAAGGTTCTCAAATGAAAATGGACATAGGCAGTCATGAGCCTTACAGAGTCAAGTCTTTCCTAGAAGCTGGCCATGGTGATGCATGCCACCTGTAATCCCAGGAGGACTGAGAGTTCAAGACCAGCCTCAGCTACATAGTGAGTTCAAGGCCAGCTTGGATTACATGAAACACTCTAACAAAACAAAACAAAATAAAAAACCAACCAGAAAATAAATGAAGAATTAAAAATAGTAACTAACTAGGTGCTGAGAGGCGATGACTTCTTGTCCCTTTGTTTTATCCTCTCTCTCTCTCTCTCTCTCTCTCTCTCTCTCTCTCTCTCTCTCTCTCTTTCCCTCCCTCCCTCCCTCCGTGGGTGTGTGTGTGTGTATGTGTGTGTGTGTGTTATTTTTAAATGTATTTATTTGTTTCCAGTCTGCATTTTAAGAGGAGAAAGCCCAGTTTTGAGCCCCCGATCTGCCACTACAGTGTTCTGGAAAGGCCTGGACTGTCAGCCTCTGCGCTGCTGGGGCGGGGGTGGGGAGGTCCCCAAGGAGATCTGTCCGTGGTGCTGAAAGAGCTCTTGGCGGGGACGCGCGTGGCTCTGCAATGGTGTGCAACACCTGGCTTGAAGAAGCGGAATTGTTCCTGGTGACCACAGTGTGCTATCCACCGTAACCTCTGAAAGAGGGACGGGAAGACAGACTAAAGGCAGCGAGCACCGTGTGTCCCTCCGCTTCTTAGCTCTCTCAAACTTTGGGTACCGTGCGCCTTGCTGGCTGCTGGACCCCTGTGGTGCTGCGTGGGGAGCAGGATTCTGTCCACGGTGCTGAACCCTCGCATCTGCGCGGCCCAGGCTCTGTCCGCGGTACTTAAAGGATGGAGAGAGAAGGAAGCCGTTCTTCGCAATGCTGAAACCACGCCGGCGAAGGCGAAGGAGGAAGGAGGGCAGAGAGACCCTTCCTGGGGTCTGAGGCCTTGCGCAGGACCTCGGGGAAATCAGTCTGATGAAAGGGGCTTCTCTTTAAAATGAGCCCAAACCCTTCCTTCCGGTCCCAACAGCCTCAGTAAAAGGGTCGGGGAAGGAATCGGAATTGGATTGCCGCACTTGGGAATGGAAGCTTCATGCTTTACACACACACACACACACACACACACACACACACACCTCCATCTAGACTCTTCCATCTAGGGAGAACCTTACAGTCCAGAAGGGGGCGATCCAGTTCACTGCGAAGAGCCCCATCACCTTTAAGCTAGGAGCCCCACTAACTGGCTAACCTCACTCCCCTGTTGTGGAGTCCCAGCGAGGGGAACCACACGATAACCACAGAGGGAGTGTGGGGGGGCCTGCGGTGCTCCCCACTTTACACACGTAACTCTAAAGATCCTCACTACTGCTTCTGGAGGTGGGGTCTGTCCCCATTTCTCAGACGAAGACCTTGAGGTGCAGACAGCAGGGACGACGAGTGGTCACGCGGGGAGCCTAAGGCTGCCAAAGCGTTGACCAGCTCACTCGTGTCTCGGCCCCGGGGCCCCCTCCACCCCTGTCCACCTGGCCGGCACCCCTCCTGGCCCTGGTCCCGGCACCGCCCAGCTGGCAAAGTTGAGCGGTCCCTCCAGCGCGCGGGTCTGGCGGCAGGTGGGAGGCTTTGCCCCTTATTCCCGACGATTAGATTTCTGCTCCCAACACCCTAGTGTCCCTCCCCGCGGGGGGCCGGGGCCCCAGGTGGCCCTCTTGCGCTCGGGCCCGCCCCACCCCCGCTCCCGCGCGGGAGGCCAGTTGCGAGTACCGCTTTAAAAATCCCAGCCTGGGCAAAACTTTGATGATAAATCAAGCTGCGGATCCCTCCGCCGCCGCCGGCTCAGGGCGGGGAGCGAGGGGGAGGGCGGGTGCGCGGCGGCACGGAGTGGCCTTCCGCGCAAGCGAAGAGTCCCGCAGTCGGAGGCGGCGGGCTGGGCGTGCGCTCGCTGCCTGCAGCCGGGGCCGGGCCGGGGCCAGCGGGAGAGGGCGGCGGCGGCGCCGGGCAGGACACGGCGGGAGCGGGTTCTGCAGGCTGCGGAGCCCCGATGTGAGGCGGCGGCGCCCCCCCGGCCGGAGCGCGTAGCATGGGGGCCCCGCTGGCCGCGGCGCTCGGCGCCCTCCACTATCTGGCACTTTTCCTGCAACTCGGCGGCGCCACGCGGCCCGCGGGCCATGCGCCCTGGGACAACCACGTCTCCGGACACGGTGAGTTCGCGTGCCGCCCCCACGGACTTCCCCACCGAACCCCACCCCGGCCGCAGACGCTCCAACTTGGCGGTTACCGGGCTCGAACCTGCGACCACAGAGGCCGCGGGCCCGGAGTTCCCAGGCGCCCCCTGCTGGGGCTAGGGACCCACCCTGGTCCCTATCCTGGCCAGCGCTGCGAGGAGGGATCCCGAGCGCATCCCCGCTCTCGCCCCAGCTCTTGGAGAACCCCCTCCACGCGCGCGCACACTCACGCGGATACACACACCTCCGCGACCATACAGATGTCTCCAGCCGCGGACACACTCAGCCACGCTCACTGCATCCCACACTCACAACTCCGCACACCCCCTCCGAGCCTCTCCTCGCTGGTAAATACACTTGTGCCCACTATGCACACGCATCAGACACTGGCTGGTGGCTCACCCTGCCAGCTGGCACCCAGGCACACACGCTTCGTTTTGCCACAACTCTTGCCTGTCTGCAGACACGGATACACATGCACGCACACACTTGTGCATACACTTTGCCCACCCACTCCTCTCTGCCCAGATGCCTTTCTCCTTTGTGGGTTTAACGCTGAAGCTCTTCATCTGGATCCATCCTTCCCACCGCGGGGAATGGTCCGGAGGAATGCCAGATGCTGTTGCTTGAGACCTGCTAGCCTGGGTGGCAGCCTCCTTTGCCATGTGGGTGGCATTCCCAAGAACGAGGGCGATGTGGGGATGAAGGAGTAGGGGTGGAGAGCTGGGGTACACTGGAGTAGTTGAGGTCACTCCTTCCAGCCAGAGGCAGGGAGTAAAGAGGAATAGAGTGCTTTCTTGGTCCTGGGGGGGTGGGCAGGAAACCCCTGCATCCTTCCTCAAGGCACCGCATCTCACCCTTGCCCCCAGAGGACTGAAATGTTGAACCTCGACTCCAGCACTGTGGGATTACAGAGCGAGCAAGTATTCCCAGTCCTGCCCGCCCAAGTGTCTGAAGCTCCTTCCCTCCCCACAGGAGCCCAAGTTGGCAGCAGAGTTGGGCGATGTGAGACGGGCAGCTGTGGAGGCTCCCTGCCTCTGAGCCCCGCTGTGTTATGGGGCCGAGATGAATGAAAGCCAAGAGGACCCTGCTCCCTTCCCTGAGCAGAGGCTACAGCACCCATGCTGTGCTCCGTGTGCCCAGGCTGGAGGAGGTCTGAACAAAGGGCTGAGGACCGGATGATTTATTCTAGTGGGAACGAGTCCGAGTTGTGGGTGCAGGGGCCTAGATACCCAGGGAAGGCCTTTCACAGGTGTGCTACATGAATGGGGTTGCTTGGGGGTGGGGGGATTTTCAAAGCCATGCTCAGGATCCCTGCTTCTAGGGAAGCCCGGGATCCCTGTACCTACACCTCACTGTATTTGACAGTAACCTCTCTCAGCGCATCATTTACCTACCTTTGTGTCTGTCAAGATTTCTGCTGACCTGGCTGGACAGGCAGTAAATAGGGAAAGGACTACTTTGATGCTCTACTTACAGATGGGAAACCAAGGCTCAGAGAGGTGATGGGAGTTGCCCAAGGTCACACAGGGAGAGAGGGACTGAACCAAGGCTGGCTCCAGGGTCTGTCAGGCGAAGCAGCACTTTGTCCAGGGCATTCATCTCCCTGTCACTTCCTTCTCATTCAGGGGGAACTGGGAATTCCTCCTTCTTCTCCCCTCTCCGCCTGCTTGCCCAGCTCAGTTCCTGGGCACCATCAAAACTTACACTGGGAGGCTTCTCTGAGAAGGGCTTCCCTTTCTGAGTTTGAGGTCCCTTGAGGCGTGAACATGGAACTCTGCGGCTTACAGTCATCCTACCTTTGGGGTCCCAGACCCCCAGGATTTGGGTCATTCTTGAGCAAGCAGGCTCTTTGTGTAACGGTCTCCTCCTGCCCCCTGGTGCCAGCTATGCTGAGGGTCACAGCCCCTCTGGAGCCTTCCCATTTCCACTCTGGACCAATCCCTAAAGGCCCGAGGGAGATGCTGGATGCAAAGGGAACGCGACCTGCTGCTGGGAATCCGACCCCCTCCTGACTGTGTCTCTGGGTAAATCAGTTACCCATTGGGACCTCCTGCTCCGTCCCTCAAGAAATGGCCTGGCTGCTTTGCAGGGGCCAGGCTGCCTTCTCGACATTGCCTGGTTCAAAGTCACCAAGTAGTGACTGCTGAGGAGCCCCACGGCTGCCCCTCTGCCAGGCCCAGCACCCCGTCACCACAGGAAGGGTCTGGAGCCACTCACTTAATCACAAAAAGAAACAGTTATTAATGATAGTGAGACGCGGCGAATAAGTGGGTCATGTCTAATAAGCCATTTGTGTTCAGGAGGAGAATACCAATTTGATAAAAGCTGTGTGTGCTGAAAAAGCCCGAAATTGCTGTTTAGCAGATTGGAGCCTGATCGTTTCATTATTCCTGGGCTCCACGTGTCCTCAGCTGATTCAGGGAATGTGGCCAGGTCAGGATGGTGTCTCTGGGTTTGGGCTAAAGAGTTGGGGGTAAAGCAGGGATTCCTGGGGACAAGCCCCTGAGCCCCAACTGCTTAGCTTGGAGACAACTCGTGGCTCCAGCTCCATCTGAGCCCTGCCCGGTCACCAGCTCTTGCTTTGCACCTGTCCATTCCCAGGGTTGTGACAGGGAGTGCCTGTGACCAGGTCAGCAAGGATATCTGTTTACTCCTCAGCTTCCTCCCACATCCATTCAACCTCCTCCAAAGAAAGCTTTGCAAAGGTTCACAGAATGGGTGGTGCCTGGCGCTGAGAAGGAACCTCGAACCCCAGCACTCGGAGGCTGTGTGGGGAGACCCATGCTTCCTACGTGGTAACAGCAGCTGCTTTGCCCTGCCTCGTAAGAAAGGGCCAGCTCCTTGCCATGCCCCCAGCAGGGGTGGGAGGGAAGTAACCACAGTGTATGGAATGCTGACTATGTGTCCTAGGTGCCTCTGTGAACCCATGCAGGCTGTTGTCAGTTGTGTGAGACTGGCATCAGATACTCAAGGAAACTGAGTTCAGAGAGAGCCAACGACTTACCCAAGGTCACGGAGCCTGGGCAGAGCCTGGAGGGCCAGACTCAGAATGATGGCGTACAGGTGGCTTTGGACCTGTCATCTTGAGACCTGCCTTTGGGCAGACTCGGCCCAGTCCTGCAATGAACTTCTTTCTTTGCATGGCCCTAACTCCAATATGGGTCCCCTAGTTTCCCAGGGAACTGGTAAAGCAGTACATTTCTCCGGGAGGGCTCAGAAGCTTGAGGAGGCGGCAGATCTTGCTGGAGTCCACATCTGAGCTTCCTCTGTTTTTTTTTTCTGGGTAGGAGCAAGAAGGCAGGAGCTTTGTGAAGACATTTACAGGCCGTAGTCTGAGCACACCAGGGTATTTGTGATGATGTGTATGCCCCCAGACTACTGACCTGTCCTTCCTTCCCTCCCTCCTCCCTCTCTTCCTTCCTCCCTTCTTTCTTTCCATTGTATATTTTGTGGGGTGTGCATGTGGAGGTCAGAGGAAACACGCAGAAGTTGGTTCTCCCTCCACCATCTGAGAGTCCTGGGGTTTGAACTCAGGTACCAGTCTGATTTGGTGGCAAGCCCCTTTACCTGCCGAGCCATCTCATGCTCCCATTTTTTATTTTTATTTTTTTATTATGCTGGGGATTAAGCCCAGGGCCTTGTACCAGCTTGGCATGAGCTCTCCCACTGACCCACACCTCAGTCCTCGACACCCCCATCTGCATTTAATGAGCTCCTAGGTGATTCTTGGCATCTGGAGGTAGGAAGTCCTGCCACAAACGTCACCCACACCTGCTGGGGGATATAGAGTGGGGATCACCAGGTGCCCTGGTTTTCTAAGGAGGCGTGAAATCCACAGCAAAATCTCAGAAGCCCCTTGCAGCAGGTGCCCCCAACCCAGCCCAGTACCGACAATTATTACTGTCCCTGCCCAGCGCAGCGAAGCCCCCAGCTTGGCCTGGCCCTTAGGTCGGTGAATGATTGCTGGCCAGAGTGCTCTGCACTGCCGGGAAGAAGCAGTGGGGGGCCCTGGAGGAGGGGCTCCGGACCATTTGACATGCAGCTTGTGCTCTGACAAACTGTCCGTGGCCTCTCCGGGTTCCTTCCCTAACTGCTGGTGTCTCGCCATCCATAAGCCGGCTGGCTTGGTGGCTGGACGACTGAAGAAAACCGTCTTGTCTCCTGAAGGTTATGGTGTTAAAAATGTGTGTTCTCCTTTGTCTCCCGCGCTGGTGATTATACCATCAATTACTCTCATAAATACTCAGCCTGGGCTGAGGGCCTCCCGGCCTCCTGTGGGAAATTGGCCCTCAGAAATGGTTTTCCTCAAGACCTTCACACCGGTTGCTTTGGACACCTTGCCCATCGGCAGACTCCTGGGGCCTTTTTGCCAACCGGGAGCTACGGGAGCTACAGGTGGCCTCTTGGACTCTGCTCCTTGCTACAAGGACAGCAAGGGTGATGGGATGTTTCCTTGTAGCCTGCAGGGCTACATAGCGAGACAACCTGAAAAAAAAAAAAAGCAACCAAAATATCTTTTTTTAAAAAAATGGAAGGAAGGAGACAGGGAGGGAAAGCCAGATGATCTGACTCAAGCCCATTTCCAGGTGCTCAGCCATTTTCTGAGGCTTTAGGGTCGAACTGACAGTTAGCAGAATTATGGGAAGGACATCTCAAATCAGCTCAGGGAGGTGTGGGGAATGATGGGTGGTCCGAGGTTCAAATTCTCACACTTGCTCCATGCACATTAATACATTTAAAAAACACTGAAATAACTTAAATATCACAAGGGATCCATGCTTGCAGTAAAAACCTTACAAAACTGGAGTCTCCTCAAGGCTACTGGCCACAGCAAGGACAGGGTGGGGTGGGTAATTGATTTCACTTTGCAGTGGATATCCTGGGCCCAGCCCCTGGGTGCCAAGGGAATGTGTTTGCCAGGTGGGTGTCGATGGGGTGCAAATGAGCTTCCTCCCTGATCTGGTGGCACATCAGAAAAATGGCCAGCTAAACCAGAGAAGCTATTCACCCAGTGACCATCTGTGATAGAGGATCAGTACCCACTCACTGGCTCCCTGTGGTGCCCAGTATTCTGGAGAAGGGAGGTGGGAGGCCGAGCCTGCAGCTTTTCCTCAAGGAAAAGCTTTCCCACAGCTAAGTAACCCCCCTCATCCTCCTGGAAGCAATCAGTGGGATCTCTGGGGCCTCAGCTCAGTTCCACTTCACCCCTAACTCCAGTTTCAATCCCTCCCAAAGCCTCCCCAGGACCTCAGCAAAACAGGGCCTTCCCTGAGAAATGGTCTTAGGCAGAGCCCAGACAAACCTCTTACATTTTAATAGTTATGCATTTATTTTAATGTGGGCTGGAAAATATAGCCAGCACATCAAAACTGTGATTTCATAGATATGATTGCTTAGGATGAGACTAACAGGGTATTAAAAATAGTGGGTTTGTTTATAGGAAACCATTAAGAACATCATAGTACAGGTGGTACCCAGGCCTGGCAGTGGGCATCCAGAATAGGAATGGGCAGCTTTGGGGGCATGCCAGGGCTATACCTTGGTGGGGATGCTGCCAAGTGTTAGGAGCTGGGCATTCATTTACTTGACAGATATCAATTGGGCACCTGCCTTATGCCAGGCCCTTCAGCTCCTGGAGACTATAAGTGAAGTGGGTAGGTAAGGTTCTTGCCACGGGGAGTTCTTGGGTCTGTGGGAGAGACAGACAATGGTACCCATAAAGAACATTTAAGTATAATTTGTGAGACTGTTTGAGGAGCATGGAATCAGGGTGTGACATTCAGTTCAGAGAAAAGCACTCACCTCTGGGCGATGATGGTGCCTAGAGTGAGCTCCCCATCACAGAAGGTGTACAAGCATAACCCAGCCCTGTCTTAGCTGGAGATGTCATGGAGGGGGGTTCCACTTTATCTCCCAAAGGGTCCAAACCCGAGTCAGCGGAGGGCGAACAAGCCAGAACACAGCAGGTGTTCAAAAAGATCTGACACATTGCAATGTAGCCACAGGGTGGGAGGGGAGACAGAGAGCTCCCAGTCGGGAGAGTCCTTGTCCCCACCTAGGGGCCACCGTAGTGGTGTTTCTTCCCAGCCATCTAGGGAACACACTAAGTGGGTCAGTGGGGTGCGAACACCATCTCAGTGAAAATGCTGGAGTGGGAGGGGGCAGGCAGATACCAGCGGCTTTGCCCAGCTCCCCTTGCCTCTGCCTTGCTAGGTGGTTTGTCTGCCTCTCTCCTGGCCTCAGTTTCCCCACCTGAACAATGCTGGGTTTGCTTCTAAATGGTAGGCTTCTAGAGTCCCTCTGGAGCCATGCAGCAGATGTGGGTGGAGTTGGGGGCTGAGGTCCCTCACAGCCTGTAGTACGTGGCTTCGAGGTCTTGGAGTCTGAGGCTCGAGCATCCAATCTTCTCTCCGCACACTTCTCCGCCCTCCTCTCACCGTGTGGTCGTCACCACAAAATCAAGGGCACCCCATATCTCAGCCCAGGATGCTGAAAGGAGATCAGACACCACTTACCTGGAGACACACAGATGTGGCAGGACACAGCCAGGCCCAGCCTGGATGAGGAACACACAGCCGAGCGCCTGCATTTTCCGCTGCTGCCTGCCTGCCAGCAGAGTGTGTAGGCAGCCCTGGTCCTGAACCTGACAGTGCCCTGGCTCACTGCCCTGGCTTGTGAGGCTGTCATGGGGGAGGGACCGCCAGGATAGGGAGGGTGCTGCTGCGTTCTGCCTGAAGGAACCCACAAGGCACTCTGCGGTCTCAGCCAGGCATTGTCAGGGAGAACGCTGGGGCCTGTGAATGTGGGTACTGTTTGTGTGTCTCCACCTGGGCGGCCCAGCACAGGGATGGCGATTCTGCTCAAATGTGTGCCTGAAATGTATTTGGGTGGCTATAATTGGAGAGTGGGCAGACTAGGAGGGAGTGCGGAGGGGCCAGGCGGGGACCCTCTTTTCTGTGGCCTTCGCTTCAGAGTCAGACTCCACTGCCCTCCATGGTACCCTTGGGAGGTCAGCTCAGCAGCTGAAAGGGGCCTTGGGGAACTACCGGCTTGGGGTCAGCAGTGCCACTGGCCAGGTGCTGTGTCTGCCACCTGCCTGGGTCCTTCTCCCTGGACTCACTTTCCCCTGGTATTCTCAGTCGCTTTTCCTGGGTCTCTGTCTCTTCCCTCTCCCTGCCGCTCAGCCCCTTTGTCCTTTTCTCTGTCTATTTCCATCTTCTCTCATGTCTCTGTCCCCCCACCTCTCTCTTCTCTGTACATGCATGTGCACACACATAGACACACACATGCGCCTCATCAAATGACAGCCAGAACCACACACATACATTTCCTATTTCAGAAGCACCCACGCAGAATGGAGTAAATGTCGGCCAAGTCGGGGCTGAGTGGATGAATGACTGATATACATAGTGACAGAAGGCGGAGGCTTGGAGCGCCTCGGCTTGCCCAGACCAGTGGCTTCCACTTTTCTCAGTGACCACAATCCTCTGAGTCGGATAGGACCACCCACTACTGCCTCTGAAACACGAACCTGCTTTGCTTAGGCTTCCAAAGGGCTGTGGGAGACCCCAAATTCCATCCCCGGCTCATCACTCTAGTAAGGGAATTTAGAGATGTGTGGACCTGTCTGGAAAAGCCAGCAGTGGCCAGGGCCTGCAGAGCATGTGAGGACCGAGGCTCTGGTCCCTGGAGTGAGCTGTATTTTTCTCTTTGTGTCTTTGGGGATCTAACCCAGGGCCTCACACATGTGTGTATGTATGGTTGTAGGGTTGTATGCATATGTGGTTGTATACATGTGTGTGCATGTATGAGGGGGCCAGAGAACCACCGTAGATGTTCCTTCTCAGACGCATCCCACCTTGGCTTTGAGATAGGGTCTCTCCTTGACCTGAGACTTACTGATTAGGACTGGATGGCCAGCAAGCCCCAAGGATCCGCCTCGCTCTGCTTCCCCGGCACTGCAATTATAAACACACGCCACCACGCCTAACCCTATGACACCGGGGACCAAACTCAAGTCCTTGGACTTGCAGGGCGTGCACTGAGCCACCTCTCCACACGGCCCCTGGGTCAGGCTGGTGCAGTGCGGGGAAACAGGAGCCCAGGCTGGTGGGGGAGGCTGGAGGAGACGCCACCTGCCAGGAAAGCATTGACTATAGTTCGAGCCTCACCTGAGTGTGGGCTTGTGGGATGCTGGCATTGGCTCAGCATCTGGGGAGGGTGGCCATGTCGGAGGTGGGAACTGGTGTGTATGCGGGCCTGCCTATGTGCATGGAGTGTGTGTCCTCTCCCAGTTCGTGCCTGTGCCAGGCTCCTCAACCCTTGCAGACCTGTCCCTGTGCCCTTCCCTACCCGGCTCACGCCCATCCTTCTCCCCTGGCTCTCCTCTAGGTCCCCTGTGCACCCAGCCACAGGTACCTCTGACATCACTCTACACGCTTAGCCTGTAGATGAAGAAACTGAGTCTCTCAGGGGCACGGTGGGCCTGGGCCCCCCAGCCTGGCTTCCTCAGCATACTCTTGGCCTCCAGGAGTCTCTGGGGGGCCCTGTGCTCAGACCTTCAGGCTTGCTTCCTGGCTAGGGTAAGAAGGCGGAAAGCATGCAGCCGGGTGTCTGTTTTGCTTTGTGAGGCTTTAAAAAAATCATTTCCGGCCTTGGAGACAGCAGCAATTACTGCCTGCTCGCTGGGGAGCTCTTTGCCGCCTGTCATCGGCCCCGGGAAAGGGTCCCTAATGGAGGCCCTGCGGCCAGAGCTCTCAGTAGTGGAAACAGCACTCAAAACAAAGCCACACTAATGGTCTCTGGGCATGCAGGCCCAGAGAGGGAGGGGCAGGCTGATACCCAAGGAAGCCCGGGGCAGGGCTGAAATCACCCATTGGTCCCTGTATGAGCCCAGACTCCCTGCAAGCAGGGGTCCCTGAAGTCCTGCATGTCCTTCTTCCGGCTCTTCTCTGTTTTCTGGTGCTGTGCCTCTGGCCCAGGCAGAGGTTAGTTCCTGGGGTGGGGCAGAACCTCTTTTGCTCAAAATTCTTGGTTCTAGATTTGATCTTGGTTTAAAGAGGCCGGGCTAGACCAGTCCTCTCTGAAGGAAAAGAAGATTAGAGCGGTGGAGAGGGAGGAGCCACAGCAAGCCCACCCTGTGAGGGGGGTGTGAACAGCAGTGGATCCATGACCAGTGAGTCAGTATTCCTCCGAGCTAGTGTGGGCCTCACACGCCCATTTTGCAGATGGAGAAACAGAGGCACGGAGATTAGCCTAGGATCTGACTATGGTGAGAAAATGCGGTGGAAGTTCCAATCCTGGTCTTCAAAGCCTGAGTTGGATGCCACCCTGGGATTCCCAAGTGCAGCTGGGCAGGGTGAGCAGGGGCTGTGACCAGGCAAACACGAGGCTCTCAGTAAGGACCCAGGGTGGCCCCACACCACAGCGGCCCTTCCTCCATTCCTACCAGTGGAGCTGCCCAAGAGCCTCGCTCAAGAGCACCTCAGCCAGTCACCTTTGCCTACCTCATCCCTGCCTCGTCCCGCTTCTGCCCCTGACTCTCCCGGTGTCCTCCTGGTTTCCCTGCAGCTCTTTTTTCTTCTCTTGGCTGCATCTGGGCAGTGGTTCTCAACATGTGGGTCACGACCCCCACTGGGGTTGCATATCAGATATTTACATCACAGTTCATAACAGTGGGTAAATTAGAGTTATGAAGTAGCAATGAAAATAATTTTCTGGTTGGGGTCACCACAGCATGAGGAACTGTATTCAAGGGTCGCAGTATTAGGAAGGTTGCGAACCACTGATCTAGGGTGCTCTTCCCTATGACCTAGGGCAGCCTCCATCCTTGATCCCTAGTTTTGCTCCTCTCTGCCTGTTTGGTAGCAGGTAGGACAATACCATGGGGGCTCAAATCTTAGGCCTTGTTCCCACCACTGAGCCCCCGCTAGCCATCCATTCGGGCACTGGCTCCACAGGATGGCCAGGCTGGGAAGAGAAACAAGGACTGTAGCCAGCAGGACTCTGGCCTGCTTGGCTCCCGCCTGCAGGCCCTGGCATTCCTCCCTGGGCCTCCCACACCTGCCTGCCTCTCCCTCCCTGTGGGAGGAGGCGGCAGGAATTCCACTGGGGAAGCCTGATCAACTCCCACAATCCTGAAAGCGCCAGAATAGTTTTGCTCTCCTTAAATCTCCCCAGATTTGTAATTCCACTCCCGTCTCCCTCGATGCGTGCTGGTGGCCTTGGGAAGCGCCCTGCCCCAGCTGCTGGGTGTCAGCACTGCCTGCTCTGTGGGGACATGCATAGTGTCTTAGTGGCCTGGCAGAAAACACAAGCAGGCCCCTTCCCTCCCTATGCCTCAGTTTCCCCATGTGTAAGGAGAGGAGTGTGAGAAGGGTGCTTTTCTGGTTGTAGTGAGAATTCTTAGTGTATTAAAGAAACACTCGTAAACTAGGTATGGTGGCACACGCCTTTAGTCCCAGCACTTGGGAAGCAGAGGCAGATGAATCTTTGTGAGTTCAAGCCCAGCCTAGTCTACAGAGAAAGTTCCAGACCAACTAGGGCTACAAAGTGAGACCCTGTTTCAAGCAAGCAAACAAGAAACCCTTGTAGGGCTGGAGAGATGGCTCAGCAGTTAAGAGCACTGACTGCTCTTCCAGAGGACCCGGTTTCAATTCCCAGCACCCACATGGCAGCTCACAACTGTCTGTAACTCCAGTTCCAGGGGACCTGATGCCCAGGACAAAACACCAGTGCACATAAAAAAACGAACAAATGAACGAACAAAAGAAACACTTGTAGCTGGGGACATAGCCCAGTTGGTAGATTGCTCACCTAGCGTATGCGGAGCCCCAGGTTTTACTCCCAGCACCACATAACCAAGCATGGTGGCCCACATCTGTATTCTCAGTACTTGGGAGACAGAGGCAGGAGGATCAAAAGTTCAAGGTCATCATCTTTGGCCTCATAGTAAGTTGGAGGTCAGCCTGGGACTCGTGAATCCCTCTCTTGGGAAGGAGGGAGGAAGGAAAAGAGAACGGACGGACAGACCTGTGAAAATGAGGGCCAATGAGATGGCTCAGTGGGTAAAGGTGCCAGGCCTGACCACCTGAGCTCAATCCGCAAGACCCGAGCGGTGGAAGGAAGGAGCCAACTCCCAAAAGTGGTCTTCTGATCACACATGTGCTATGGCACACGCCTCATCCCAATTCTCCTACAAATCCAAAATAAAATAAATAAACATGCAAAAAAGCACACAAACAAAAAGAACAAAATGTAATGAAACAGGATATGAAACACGGGCCACTCCCCACAAAGCCGCTGTGCTCAGTGGAAGAAGCCAGTCAGGGACGACCACGTCTTAGCACGTGGGAATGTCTAGCACAGGCCAATCCACATGTGCAGCTGCCAGGGCTGCAGGGAAGGCAGGGGTGGGGTGGGGTGGGGTGAGGTGGGGTGAGGTGGGGTGGGGTGGGGTGGGGTGGTTGTTACAGGTTCAGGGCTTCCTTGGCGTGGTGAGACTGTGGGGGCAGACAGCTGTGAGGGTTGTGCAGGATTGCGGGCCTCTCTTCTGTCTTCACTTTAGGGATGGTGAGTTTTAAGTAAATTTCACTTGAGTTGAAAATGACTAGGGCTGCTTTGCATGAGGCGCAAGGCTTTGATCCCAGCACTGGGGAAGGAGGAGGAAAGCGCTCTCCCGGGTGGAAGCAGACCACCCTATTAGATAGTGACAGTGTTCTATCTCACAGCAACTTTTTGGGGCAGCTCCTGCCATCGCTCCCATTTTATAGATGGAGATACAGAAAAACTGAGGCACAGCATCACTGGGCGCCTGGCACGCAGTTAAGTATTCAAATCTGTTCTCTTTGTATTTGTATTGGTTGTAGCAACCTACACACACACACACACACACACACACACCCCAGGGTGGGCAGACACCCCCACCCTGAACACACTCATATCTAAACCCCATCAATGAGTGATTCTATCAGAGAGCAGTGGGTGTTGGGAACTCACCACGCCCCACACACCAGCAGCTTCTTTGTCTTTATTAATCCATTGCCTCCTCAAACTAAGCCTTCAGCCAGTGAAGTGCGTAGGAACCAGACCTCAGACTGTAGCTCACACTTGACCTGGGAGTCCGGGCTCCCCACCCTGACCCCTCACGCTCCCTCCAGGTCCTCTTCCCACTGGGGCCAGTATAGCCACAGTTGTGAGAACAGGGCTAAGGAGCGCCGGGCTGCTGAGACGAGCTTGGCCGTGGGTCAGATGGGATGAGAGCCAGCCACTGGGGTATTTCTTGTTCCTGTGCAGGAGGGAAGCCGGCTCCAGCAGGGAGGGAACCACCTTGAGGTTCTCCATTTCATTCCAGATTCATGAATTCCGTGTTCTGCTCCCTCCTGTCTGTGTCTGTTACACTCACGCACCCCGTTCTTCTGTCTCTGGAGAGAAGCCAGCTCCTTGAGCAGTTGTTTCCCTGCTTGGAGAAGAACAGACCAAAGGGTGTCCTACCTTGGCTTTTGACTCATTTGTTCCAAGCACCCCAAGTATCCTAAAGTGGAGGGGACAGAGTGTCGGGGCTGTTCTGACGGCAGAGAGAGGCTCAGGTCTGCAGCACAGCCCCGGCCTGGCCTCTGACGGCCAAGTGTGACTTGTGATACTAGACCAGTGAAATGGAGGCACCCACACTTCAGTGGGTGAGAAAGAATGTCTGTGTGTGGTGCCGCTCCGGATTCAGCCAAGAACCTCCTCTTGGCTCCTCTTCCCTCCACCCGCCTCCCTGTTAGTGGAGCAAACAGGAGGTAGAGGCAGGAGCCGGCAGCAGCCTTGCTGGCTGGGATTTACTGATACCGGCTGCTTCTCAGTGTTGATTTTTACAGTTTCCCTCTATTGATGGCAAGCAATGCTGATTTTCCATTTATGGCAGTAATAAAAGTCTCCTTTTAAGCTGAATTTATTTAAGTAAAATGGGAAAGATGCTTTGAAAATAAATATTAAGTAAATAATAGCGCCGGTGGTACAGGCGCCCTGTGGAGAAGTGGAGGCCGCCCTCAAAAGCTGGGTGTAGGAACCTGCCTGTAGCAGGCCCTGGGCTGCTCTGAGTCCCCCTCACCTGCAGCCTCATCGGCTTGACATCCCAGCTTGTCCCCTCTGCTAAGAGCCTCCTCTGACTGTCCACGCTGATGCAGGCTACCTTTCCCCAGGATCCTCCAGACTCGGTGCCTCTTTCCAGAGTTCCCACATACAGTATGACAAGCCCGGAGGGGTGGGGGGGTGCTCGACTTCACGGCCAGTGCAAATCACGCATGCCGGGAACAACTGTGCACAGCACCCACACTCAGTCTTAGCCTTTGTTCATACAGTGGTCCCTGGTGCATACGTGTGTGCGTGCGTGCGTGCGTGCGTGCGCGCGTGCGTGCATGTGTGTGTGTGTGTGTGTGTGTGTGTGTGTGTGTGTGCTCTTCTGTCGGCTCCTTGAAGGCCAGAGCCTTTCTCGTGGGGGAGGGGGTTAGAGTTGGTGTTTCTCATTCCTCCTGCATGATGACTGCCAGCTCAGGCAGCCATCTTCCCATTAGGACACGCAGCACATTCCTTCAGCGCTACGACATCTGCCTCTCACAAGGAGCACACAGCAAAGTTGCTCTGGCCTGTCCATTCCTTCTGAGTCAGTCCCCCCATTTTATGCTCCTTCCTTCCTCTTGGTGCAGGCAATCTATCAGGTTGAGAGCGCCCCAGGAGAACCTCCTGAGACCAGCTCAAAGGCACTGCACTGTTTCCAGGGAGGAGGGGCTGGGGCTGGGGCTGTCTCTGTGGCCCCTCTACACCTGCCTTTCCCTTTCAGGGAAGTTTACCTTTCCCTAAGCAGTGTGAAAGGATTAGCAAACTGATCAGACCAAAAGAGCACCTATTTCCCACCCCCTCCACCCCTCCACTCCTCCACCCCCTCCACCCCCCACTTCCCCCACCCCCCATTTCCCACCCCCACGCCCGGGTTGGGGAGTAAGGGATACTGCTCTGGGCTAGGCATGGAGCAGGCTTCCTAGAATGGCCCCGAAAAAGTGTCACGCTTCCTATGCTGAGAAAAGAGGGCCCAGATAAAATGTCACTTCTAGTGAAGGAATGTCCCAGCCAGCTCTGCAGCTGTGAGCTGACCTTGTGCCTTCCTGCTCTGTGACCTCAGGCTCAGCTGCTCCCTCTCTGACCTCTCGGCTCCATGGTGAAACAGGCTGACGATGGTCCACGTCACCAGGTCTGAAGGAAGTCGGGTTTTCAGTACAAGAGCTGGGGTGTAAAATGGGTTTCCTGCCTTCTACGCTGCAGCATAGGCTAGCCCTGTTGGCCCTGGGCCCTAGAGCCTTGCTCAGAGTGGATTCATGCCAGGCTGCTGCTGCAGCTGTGGCCAGTGTACTCCCAAGCACAGTGGAGTTCACCGAGCGCCTCCTGTGTCCCCGGCACCATCCTGGTGGCTGGGACGAAGCAAACAGCCTGGAATCTCTGCTTTTAGGAGCTTGTGCATCAGTTGGAGACAAGCCGGAAGCCAGCAAGCTAGTGAAGAGGTGGGGAAGCTATAAGCCCTTGCCAGGAGACCTCACTGGGAGGTGGCGGGGACTGAGAGCCCAGGGAATAGGAAGTGCAGTTCCAGTGTGGGGGCATGGTCCGGATGCCCAGATACGAGCTGTGAAATGTTCACTGAGGGGCAGCTGCTATGATTTAGGGAAGCCACCAGGGGCTTTTTAAAATGTAGTAAAATACTCAGAGCACACATTTGTCACATTGACTGTTTTTAAGTGTGTAACCGGACAGTCAAAGTGTGTTCAGTCTGCTGTTGTCAGAACTATCCAGAAATTTTCCCGGGGCAGACAGAGCCTCGGCCATGACAATAGCCCTTTCCCACTGAGCATAGCCCACTGTGAATGCAGCTGCTCTGGGGCTTGTAAGGGGGACCCTGTAACTGTTTATGGAGAATCAACTACATACACACACACCACACATACCCACACACAGCACACACTCACACACACACACACACACACACACACACACACACACCCTACACTCACATGCACATATACATACACCAAATACATATACACCACAGACCACTCACACTACAGACCACACACACCACACCGCCCCCACACACTCACACATTTATGTGCCACATACATATACATACCCCACAGACCACACACACACCACACTCCCCCACACTCACACATACCACATACACACATATATACCACAGACCACACACACACTATACACACACCCCACACCACACACACACATACATACATCACATACACACAAACATATACCACACACACATACACATACCACATACACACAAACATATACACCCACACACACACATATACCACACACACACAAACATACACACCCCACCCCCCCACACACACCCACACACACATACCACATACACACAAACATACACACCCCACACACCCACCCACCCCCACACACACATACCACACACACACAAACATACACACCACACACATATGTCCCCGACAGAGCTCAGTAGAGCAGACCCAGCACATCACCACCACCCCTACTGCTGTCCCCGCCCTGCCAGGTGACATCTCTTACTGAGCCACCTGCAACACTCTGCTCCAGATCTTCTGGGGACGGAGCAGATCCAGGCTCAGAACCATCGCTGGGCCTGGAAAAGGAAGGAGCAGGCACCAGCCATGCAAACGGAGCTAAAGGAAGTGTGCGTGTGCGTGTGCGTGTGCGTGTGTGTGTGTGTGTGGTGGTGAGTGTGTGTGTGTGTGGTGAGTGTGTGTGTGGTGGTGTGTGTGTGTGTGTGTGTGTGTGGTGGTGAGTGTGTGTGCATGTGTGGCGTGTTTATGTGTGATCTGGGCTCAGAGCAGCAGGAAGTCAGGCTGGGCTGCCCATTTGTGGGTGGATGAGCTCCCCAAGTGTGCAAGAGCCCAGGGGCTTCTGGAAGGCGGACCTTTGGGGCAAAGAGGCCAGAACTGGTGCATGAGGGGTCACAGGGCCCACCATGCATGGATGCAGCTGCTACGTGGCCCTGTGGCCTCATGAGGTGTTGAGGTTGCATCTCTAGAGAGTGAGAGGTGGGGTTACTGAGTGAGTACCTACTCCACACAAGCTGTCTTGTGCCATTTTCTCAGCAGCCCCTGAACCCTCCCCTTTTGCAGATAAAGAAACAGGCTTAGAGAGGCCAAGGGGCTGGCCCAGGTCTCACAGTGAGGGCCAAGCTGACGGGACTGAAGGCAGAGTCAGAGCTGTCCGGGTGGACCAGGCCCAGGCTGGAAGGGCCTGATACTGAAGGTCAGGACCTGCCTCAGCTCACTCTTACCTGCCAGGAGCCAAAGCCCGGCTCAGCCAGGCCTCGGCACCAGTCCCTGCAGCCGATGCCCGATAGGGCATGGGGTTAATGAGTGTATCGCTGCCCCAATTAACAGCAGAAAGGCAGCTGATGTCACGCTCAATCGAGCCCCTGTTCCTTCTACAGAATCCTAATTTGTGGACACTGGGTTTAATTGTCTTCCCTGAGTTTTCCTGAAAGTCAGCCAGGCAGGCGTAGGCCCTGGGGCTGGAGAACACCAATACCCTTCCTCCAAAATCTATAATTACTCTGGCTCTGGAGACGCGCTGAGTCTTCAGGAGGGACCTGAGCTGGAAGGAACCGGGGGGGGGGTTAATGAA
The DNA here is from genome assembly GCF_004664715.2 of Peromyscus leucopus. Lineage (NCBI taxonomy): Eukaryota > Metazoa > Chordata > Mammalia > Rodentia > Cricetidae > Peromyscus > Peromyscus leucopus. Next base: position 134,394,009 of record NC_051066.1, read on the forward strand.
GAGAGGGCTCATGTCTGAGATGCCCCCGGGAGGCAGGGGCTGGTGGGAAGGAGAAGTCTGCTGCCTTGGAAGGAGGCGTTCAGAGATGGTCTGGAGCAGGCTTCCATTCTAAGGCTTCTAAAACTGGGTTCAGTGTAACCAGTGACTCACTCTGTGATCTCGGGCAAGTTGCTTAACCTCTCTGATCCCCAGCTTCATCTGAAAAGTGGGGACAATTAGGATGATAGTTGCCCTGGAGGGGGAATGGGAGCAGCCATCTTGGGTACATGGGCTGGCCAGAGGTAGGTCAAGAGTGCAGTTCCACGTGGATGTGGGCAGCCACCTTATTTTCTCAGCTCCCTGCCTGTCTCTCCCAGGTGGGGCAGACGAGAGTGTTGGGGACAAGGTCTGTGTGGTGCTGGGCTCACGGCGGATGGCAGTACACCTGCAGTCATGTAGTACCCCCCCCCACCTGACTCTGCAGAGCCCAGGGGGACCCCCATTCTGCCTTTGCTCCCACCGCTGGGTGCTTTCCTAAGTTTCACCTGTGCCACCAGACTGCACCCAGGTCGCCTCCTCTTTGGAGCTCTCCCACATGGCCTCCTTCCTGAGGCCAGACACAGCCTTAGGACATGGGCCATATTCTTCTCCTTGGGGTGTCCCCGGGACTCACTGCATCTTGTAGAAAGACACACTGGTGCTCAGGATGGGGAGGAATTCTTAGTGAGAGCGGAACAGTTGGCAGAGGCAGGCTACGACGCCTGTCCAGGGTGCTCCGGGCTCCTGGCCAGCCATGCTCTCAGGATTACACACACACACACACACACACACTGGACCCATGCAGCTGTTTGGAGGGACAGGACTTGTGTTTAGGTGGCTGACTGTGGAAAGGGCCACTTGGATGTCCTGTCACATGCACAGCCTGTCCTCCCTCTTTGTCTTCCAATCACACTTCCCCCTTCACTGCGAGGCTAGATGAGGGGGTCCAGGGAGGCCTCACCACACCCCACCTTGGAGACCCTGATGAGTCTGAGGGGGACCAGAGCCCTTGTGGGGAGCAGGGCTGGCAGCGATGACCACAGCAATGGCCTTGCTAAAACCCCTGTCCACTCCACGCTCAGAATGGTCTGTGCACTGGAGTTGAGGCCACGGGACGCCACCTCAGAGAAGTCTTCCCGATTGCGTCAGACTGGTGAAACAGCACCCCACCTGCCCTCCAGGGCTGTAGACCAGCCAGCAGGGATCACTCCCACTTCTTTCTCTTTTGGGGACAGAGTCTCACGCATCCCAGGTTAGCTTTGAACTCACCACAAAGCCAAGAATGATCTTGAACTTCCAGTTTTCCTGTCTCCACTTCCTGAGTGCTGGGATTACAGTCGCATGCCCCTGTGCCCAGGCTATGCCACGTGAGGGATCAAACCCCGGGGCCTTGGGCATGGTCGGCCAGCATTGAAATGATTTAGTCTCACTCCCAGCCCTGGGCCACCCGTTCGTAGAAAGAGCTCTACACGCTAAAGGCAACGGATCTCAGAGTGGGACGGCACAGTCTTTAATCCCAGCACTCGGGAGGCAGAAGCAGGTGGATCCTTGTGAGTTCAAGGCCAGCCTGGGCTACAGAGTGAGTTCCAGGACAGCCAGGGCTACATAGTGAGACCTTCCGTTAAACACAACAAAACAAAAGCATCTCCCAACGCAATCAAATCCCCTAAGAAGTATGAGGTGGCGGGGAGTGGGAGCCTTGGGAGTCATGCTGGTCTGGGTTCAAATTATGACTACTGTAGTATGGAGAAGGAGTGCACTGGCGGGGGGCATCTTCCCCCTTTAAATCACAAGGACAGGCAAGGGAGCGCATTGCCTGCAAGACAAATGCTGGGACTGTGGCTGGCCCAAACTGAGACATGCTCAGAGCTCAGATTTCCACTACTTAGCACACATACCAAAAAAAAAGGATGTAAAATGTCTCATTAGTAACTAGCTTTATCACATATTGAAATAATATTTTTTGGTATTAGTTTAAGTAAAATATATTATTAAAATTAATTTTAGCTTTTTTTTTTTAAGACCTTTTTTCATGGGGAAACCAGAAAATGAAGTGTTCCTTGTGACTCATGATGTCACTCATGATGTTCCTTGTGACTCATGACGTCACTCACTCTTTCATGCATGTTTCTATTGAAAGCTGTTCTAGAAGCGGATACTTATCACTGAGGAATCCACGCGAAGAGGGTGACTGGGCAGGAGGGCAGCGCGGCAGGAGGAAAGCACGTGCCACGGAAAGAGCTCTTCGACGTATTTTACATTAACGAGACAGCACACCTTACCAACTAAAAAGATGCCCCCGACGTCTTCAAGGCGAGCGCAGTTTCTTACTTCTATCCTATTGTGAAATGGCCCGAGTACAGAGTGTCTCTAACCTACAATTTTTACAAGACTGGAAAGTATGCAGATTGCAGAGCCTAAGTGGCTTATTTTCTAGTTTATACATGCAAGCCCACAGGAAGCAGGGCTGGGAAGGACGAAGGGAGCAGAGTTTCCACTAGCCTGCCATCACAGCCACTCGCATCCTTCGCCCCGCACTGTCTTCTACAGTTTCAGGCTCCGCCGGTTACTAAGGGATGACAGCACAAAATATTGTTGCCACTGGCTAGCTACCAAAGTATCAAGAGTTCCAGACATTTTTTAATCTGCCTCCTATAAACGGGGACATGGTGATTCATAATCATCTTTTGGCTGTAGGCGAGAACAACAACACTTGACTTTTTCTCCTAGAATTGTTCGGCCCGATCTCAGAACGGAGTTCCAGATACATCTCCTGGGTGAAGAAGCCGGACCAGCAGGATTAGAGGACAACTTCAATGCTTAAATCTTCCGACTTCCACATGCTAATATAACATCGTTGTCTTATTAAGGGTGGATTATCCATCCTGATTAACGTTGTTACAAATGAATAAGAATCGAATACACAGCTGTTCCCACGTGGTACATATTAATAAAATTTCCCCCTTTTCCTTCATGACTTTAAAGTAGTCTTTTGCTGGTAAGGCAACTGTAAACACCCAAAAAAAAAAAAAAAAAAGGAAAATTTAAGCAAGCTTTAAAACATAATGACTTAGATACAGTGACCTTCTGTCCCACAGTCTCTTAAAATTTGAGACACATCTCTAGTTTCCAAATCTATTCACTCTTTAAAATCACCACTCTTGTTAGCACACCCCAAATAATGGTTCTGTTCCAGCCCTCAACCACAAAGACTGCCGATGTCGTAGCAAAAGTTATTCTAACTGTAAGTGTGAAGCATAAAGAGCACACATGTATCAGCTCTAAGTAAACCACATTAAAGATTACCCCAGTGAGGAAGGAGTGCTATATTCTAGCGAGTTTAACAACCACGGACTCGGGGCAGACTCTGAACCCCATCCACAGACACGGTTTCAGCACACAGCTAGCCGGTAAAGAAACATAGTGTGCATATTTACACTAGATCCTTGTATTCTTACTGATATTTGAGATGTGAACTTCAAGAGAAACTTTTCCTTTCAGGGAATAGATTATGGAAAAATATATTTGGAAAGATTAAAGTGACATTGAAGAGTGTGTAATCATCGCAGGAAGGGATAGGGTTTTACTTTTACTGAGTTCTAAGGGTGTGGTAAGGGAACATGTTCTCCAAGTTCACAAAGGCAGTCTTCCATCTCTAGAGGATACTTTTCTTCAGTCGTGATGTACATATTAGTTTCTGGTGTATATGATATGATTAATGGATAGGATTAGGAGTCTGACCTGAGGGGAGGAAGTGAAAGAAAAATACAGACCGGGATGTTTGAGGATCAGAACACGATTGTCTTGAGGAGCCCCATGTTTTATTCAAATGCCTTACGCAGCTGGGTGTTTCCCAGATGTGCCGCTGACCACCTTTCCCCAGAGAGAATAATCCCTATTCCCAGGCAATATGTTCTATGTGTTCCCCTACAGCATTCAGCATAACCACCTTTGGTTCAGCTGGACAAAGAAAACTTAAATGTACAGAAAGGCTGCTGACTACGGACTGATTCTAAAATGTCCATTTAAAATACTTTAGGCAGAGACTCTGGATGGACACCTTGAAGACCTCCAACGACATGGTGAAATGCAAAAGTAAACCATTTATTTTATGCTTCTAAAATTCACGTTTTTCCATTCTTCTTTTTTTTCCGGTATTAGATGGAAAATATTGACAAGTATGTACACTGCAAAGTCATCAATTAATATGGAAAAAAAACAGAGACACTCAATAAATCACTTATTTTAAAAAAAACTGTCAATTTACTCTGGAGTTATTCAAGTTCTGCTCAACAGATCAAGCTGAACCCAACAATATTTACTGCGATATCGTAACCTCCAATAGCTAACTTTTATGAGTCACCTTAATATCTGACATCTCATTTTATTACCTTTAACAAATAAGTATATCATTTTCTATTCAAATACAAGCCGGAGCAAAGTTGAAAAGCTTTTTGGGTGGTAATGCATGTCTGTGTCCTTGCCACCACTCTGTCCCTGGAATAACTGTTGAATTTTAATGGACACATAGGCAGGCAACTAGCTGTCTCTTAATATTTTTATCTGAAGTCACAGAATATTGCCTTTCAGTACTCCCTGAACATTAGCGTGCTCAGTTCCTTGCATGTGAGCCTATACTGTAATTCCATTTCTATGAAATCATTACAACAAAAACATCCAAGCATGTACAGGCTATAGAAGAAAAAGCTGCTATCATCAACCAGAGGCCGCTTTCCACCCAACCTATTAATATACAATCTCAGAACTGGTCCTGTTACCATGTCAGGGCAATTTCTTTCTTTTGTCTTTTGAGTAAGAAAGTATGGTTAAGGAGCTGAAGTCCAATCCCTTATTTTGAATAATGAGCTCTGACGCAAGACATTTCTGCTGTCATGCTGAGCTGAGATATTTTAAAGTGATTCTGAATTTATACTTCTGAAAGAGTGATGACCAAAAAGCGGGGAAGGTTTTCCCTTTCTTTTTCCTTTTTTTCTTTCTTTCTTTTTGGAGAGGGTTTCCCTGTGTAGCCGTGCTGTCCTGGAACTCACTCTGTAGACCAGGCTGAGATCCGCCTATCTCTCCTCAGGGGTGAGTGCTAGGATTACCACCTGGCACCAACCACCTCATTTCTTTTTTTTTTTTTAAACAGATTTTATCCTAGTAAGTATAAAAGAAGTGATTTTGAAGAGTCTGGAAACTATAATTGTGTACAGAGGGCATATTATTGAAGTATGTGAAACATGCATTTTGCTTGTCCCAACCTCACAATATCCTGGAATTTGTGTATTAGAAATGGTTATTATTCCATCCATTTCACTAGTGGTTATCATAGGCCTTTGGATACGGAAATTATCTAATGAATCTTAGTCTGGTACAAGGAAACTCTCATTTACACTTTACATTTTGTGTTCCTGTATGATAGGAGGGTGTGATGTTGAAATTATGTACCAGATAGTCCATGCCTTCCAGAAGGATAATGGCAGTCCTCTGCCCTTGGCAAGTTTGATGGACAGAACTGGGTCGAACAGAGGTCCAAGTAACACTTCTGGAGCTCTCCCTGTATATGATGTCTGCTGAAATCGGCTGGGTAGAGATCTATCCCTAGACCTCTTGCAAAGGAGATAAATAGTCAAGAGTCTGCTCTGTGAGGGTCAGGAAGAAGCTTGCGCAAGGCAGGTTTCGGCAAGGCGTAATCCAAAGTGAATTGCTGCTTACAGGATCATCCTGAAAGTCCATCTCAATCTCATATCGAATCGGCTGAGTAATTAAAGAAATACCTTAATGTCCTCCAAAGGAAGAGAGCTGGGGAGGGCAGGGAGTCACTGCCTTTGTCTACAACTATTTCTAAAGGGAACCCTGGACCAGCTTCTTTGTGCTGAAGAATTCTAGAAATGGTTTCTGAACCTGGAAGCATCGAAGAACACAAACGGGTGTTTGGTGTGTCTACATCCAGTTTCTATTTTCCTACGCTGCATCTGGGTGGGAAAGACTGCTCTCCTCCACTTGGTGCTTTCCTCAACGACTTTTCAAAGATTTCCCGAGCACCCTAAATTGTCTGGAAGACACAGTTGTAGAAGAGGTGTTGGGATTGTGTCAGGGGTGCAGACAGTCAGCCACCAATTTTTGTTTCAGGCCTGAGAGGCCAGAAGTCTGCAAGGAAGCTTTTTATATTACTCAGCAGTATAAAGGAATATATAAGGTCCATTTTGCTTTTTTGTATTTACTTAAAACTTAGGGATGTTTCATAGCTTAAGAAAGGTCAACAAACTATTAATAAAAACATCTTCAGGAAAACATTAATATTTTTGAGGAATTAGCACCAGATGTTGTATTTCTGAGACACACCACCAGTACTTTGAGCATTTCCTAGGAACTTTATGCAGTTGATAAGTTAAGACATTGTGATTACGATGAATTTCATCAAATTTTAAGTTTAAGCACAGTTCAAACTCCAAGGCCATAGCAATACATAATAAAGATAAATGATTTGATCATTTAGGTTATATAATGTGTTAAGTTACTGTAACCTCAGCCAGGCACAGTGGCACACACCTTTAATCCCAGCACTCAGGAGTCAGAGGCAGGCGGATCTCTGTGAGTTCGAGGCCAGCCTGGTCACCAGAGTGAGTTCCAGGACAGCCAGAGCTACACAGAGAAACCCTGTCTGGAAACAACTCCCCATACCCCACCCCAATATCTCCCTACTTGCTCCACATTATTTTCTCTCACAGAGAATTCTCTAAATCAGAAGCAAGGGAAAGGGAAGGACCAAGGAAGAGCTCAAATTCATCCTTAAAAGATGCTTATTTAAACCTTTACAGTGGTCATGCATGCCATAGTTTCATGACTTTGGAAGAAGAGTAAGACAGAAAAGTTTGCATTCTGACCCTCATCCACGCTGAGATGTGTGTTAATGATGTAACCCACGTCTGAAACAACCGATAAAATTACTGGTGCCCATGTCCCATGTATGTCGGCATAAACGAGAACGCCCACGGGTGGTTTTTGTCTTCTCCGGTTTACTCTCCT